>NC_056740.1:386724348-386836848 GCF_019279795.1 Protopterus annectens | reverse complement strand
TGCGCGTGTGGGTAATTTTTTTTAATACAGGTATTGCCTTTGTTTTATCTTCTTTAATTTTGTTTTGATGTCAGAGGTGAGTGCATTATCTTTTGAGCCACTGATATTGACTTTTTAATGACATGTATTCCCAGTCCATGTTTTTCTAATATGGGATAAGTTTATTTTCTACATTGATATCAGATCCTCCTAAATTGGTAAATATTGTTGTAGCTACAGACCTGATTTTTGTCTTTTTGTCAGATTCTTTCTTTGGGTTATAAGATCGACCAGTACTACCTCAGATCTCGTTTGCTGCCAGGAGATCCCGTCTGTGAGGTCTCTGATAATAAGATAGACAACTCAATTCTTTTCCCCTTTTTTCAAGACTATTTCATTTTTTTTCACCTTAATATTTACCTACCCTAAAAAATATAGTAGCTTTCTTGGTTAGTGTTACAGTTTCTGTCAGTGTAGTTCTTGCTGCCTTAATGTTGAGGTAATAAGAGATCTTTTGGGGTCTATATTTTTGTGGATAACTTTTTAAGTTAGGGTTGATGACTGGCAAGGTTCTTGGGTTTAAAAAATGCATGGCCTGTGGACTCAAAGTTCCTCTGTATAACCCACATTCTCTTTGTGTAGAATGTCTGGGAGCAACTGACTTTGAAGTTGACTGTGAGGCTTGCTCTTCCTTTGGTACCAGGGCATTACAGGGGCACAGAGACAAGTAGTTTGTAAAAGGAGTGATTCTTACCCCACTTTGTGCCAATAGGCAGTATTCAGCTCTTACATCCTCTCCTTTTGTCTCACCAGCTAATAAATGGAAAACCAAAATCAAAAGAAAGGGAGAGAGAGAAGGAAAAGCCGAAGGAGAAAGAAAAGGTTTCTTACAGAAAATCAGAAGAGCACAAAAATGGTTCCTGCATCCATCAGTACTTTAGGGTCCAACACCGAAAGTAATACAACCTTGGCATCCATACTGTGATACCTCCTCCTTGATGAGATTCTGGAATTGATGAAACAGAGGGGTTTGGACCACCACTACACCCTTCCCTGTGCAGTCTGCATTCCTGGAGGCTTTTAAAGCTGTCTCTTATACTTCTTGAGTGATACTGCCTGTTGATGCAGTCATAGTTTCACAGTAGGCATGGGAGGATCTTGATATAGCAGTGCCAATTCCAAAGAAACCTGACAAAATCTTAGTTTATCAAAGGAAATACCACACTAGAGCAAGAGACCTTGGTAGATGCCATGGTTGTAGTGGAAAAGGGAGCTCTTTGAAGAGAGTACAGCTGTCTTTCCTCCTAATAGGAGTTGAGGGTTTTGGACAGATTCGGGAAATGGACTTGTACATCAGCAATTTTTGCTCTGAGTGCTGAACTACCTTGCCCATATGACTTGCTTCCAGAGTGAGTTGATAAAGGGAATAAAGTCCCTGTCTGTTAACTTACAGGCAGACATCTAAACAGTGGAGTTGGTGTCTAACGTAACCACGTGTCTGCTTTGTAACTCAGCAGATGGTATGACTAGAGCAGCAGGCAGCAGTATAGCCATCCCCTGGCATGCTAGGATGTAATTGTGTGACATTGTGGAAGGCTTCAAGATGCCCTTCCTTAATGCCCCCATTTGAGTCAGAACTTTTTGGAACAACAGTTAAGGAGACCCTTACTAGAGGCGAATAAGGCTATAAAACCCTGTCTGCCATAGGGATCCACTTCTCCCCAACTCAGGAGACCTTTTCCATGAGCCATAGGGATGGTAAGAAGATGTGGTTCAGGAAAGCTCAAGATTTTAACCAGTACACTGCTGCAGATAAACACTCAACGTGGCAGTGGGGTTTCAGTGGATGTTGTCTCACAGGCAGGCTGCAGAATCAGGGATTTTGCTGTCTTTTCACTGAGAAGTTCTGTTAGCTCTCCTGAAGGATTGCCCAGCTGCTGCACTTTGGAGGTGGTCAGGGGGTGCTTGTCCCCACACCCTCATGATTGGCAGGTCTGATCACACTAGATACATGCGAGCTGAAGACAGTCATCAGAGGATATGTTATTCCATTTGTTTCCCCTCCTCAAAAGAAGAGAAGGATTCCCATCATTCAGCCCAATCAGATGGAATCCACAACAGCAGAAGTTTCAAAGCTGTTGGAAAAAATCATCTAACAGGTCCTCTCAGGCCAGTTAGAACCTGGAAGTCTATTCAATGATGTTCATCGTGTTTCACTGTTGCAGTCATGACTGTAGGGTTCTCCCTTGCCGGCAGGCAGTCCTCGGTCGGCCAGAATCCCAAAGTCTGGGTCCGGCGTCGGCTGTTCATCCATGCTCCCTGACGTCAGAGCGCCAGGAGTACAAAGCTGACAGCCGACGCCATGTTCTCCAGTCTTTCTTGCCGTGCGGTGATAGCAGTTCGCAAGTGCCGGTCAGCTGACTCCTGACAATTTTTTCTATACAAACTTCAGTCCGAAGACTTTCTTCTCCTACTCAAAGCGAAGTACCCCGTTGGGGAAACTTTTTTCTTGCTCCAGTCCGATGTCAGAAAAAGTTAATAATTGTATTTCATGTGGGAAGCAAATACCTCATAAGGATTTTCATTCTTACTGTATTCCTTGCTTAGGCCCTGACCACGACGTAGCTAGTTTTCGGTTTTGTGCTAGATTCAATCAGCGTACTGTTAAACGAATGTACAATTTTGCTTTTCATTACTTCGGTAGGCGTTTTAATTACAAAATGTCGTCGGATACGGTTCCGGCTACCGGAGTTCACAAACAACGCAAGGACAAAGACAGGCCTCCGAGGTCCAAATCAGACGATATCGCACAAGCAGAGCCAGCTTCAGGTTCAGCCGTCGTCAGTGAGGCGCTTTTGCAGCCCCTGTCGTCGGTCATTTCGGAACCGATAGCCGAAACGGACTCTCACGAGGAGCCAACAAGCCTTTGAATATTTCTGTTGCAGGACCTTCGGACAATGCTCCTTCAGATGGGTCCGGAGCCGCTGTGCAGGTACCGGCTTCCGAAGGGGTTTTCAGGCCTACTCAGCTTCTTATAAAGGCAAAGACAAAGGCAAAGACTCCTTCCAAATCAAAGACTGCAGCCCAGGCCTCTTCTGATCCGGCTCCCAAGTCTCAGAAACAGTTACTTAAGATGGCGGAGGACTTACTTACTATGATTAGGGGTTCACATCCCCCTCCAGATAAAAGGCCAAGGCAGGAAGTTTATTATGACTCCTCTGATCAGGCTTCTGTTTCTTCTGTTTCTTCTTCTGACCAGGAATATTCTTTCCCTCCTTATGAGGATTCTGATGCTGAGGAATCCTTTCCTTCAGCTTCTCCCCCTGAAGATTTCTGTTTTGGGGAAACTTTGCATGAAATGAGGGAACATTTCCACTGGGAAGGACAGGAGTATTCGGAATCTAAGAAAAGACTAAGGGATTTTCTTCTTCTTCGCCAACATAGACCCCTGGCTATTCCTCCTATTTTGGATATTGTGGATGATGCTTTTTCGGAGGCTAACTTAACTCCTGACTCTCTTCCTCCAGCTCCTGTTAAGCCAGACAGATACTATAGGGTTCCTGATTCCCACCAGTTTTTATACAAGAACCCTACTGCTGACCCTGAAACCATTTCTCAGGATCCTAAGGGCGTTAAGGCCGCTTCTGCTAAAAACCCCATTCCCACTGAGAAGGATTCCAGATCTTTAGAAAGATGGGGCAAAAAAGTGTACACTTCTGCTACTTTATCTATTAGGGCTTTAAACTGTCAGTTTCATATGCTGAAATACCAGCAATTTCTCCTGTCTGTTTTAAAGCAAAAGCTAACTTCCATTTCTACCTGTGCAGATAAGGAACTACATGACTTAATGCATGCCACTGAACAAGTTGGGAAGCATGGTTTACACTGTGGACTTTATGCCTTGGAGGCTTCTTGTAGGGCTGCTGCCTCTAGCACAGTAATTAGAAGGCATGCATGGTTAAAGGAACAAAATTTGCCAGATCAAGTAAAAGCTAAATTATTGGATGCTCCTGTTCAGCATAATGTTTTGTTTGGATCTAAAGCTGAAGAGGTGATTAAAAAGATGGAGGACAAGGCAAAGTCCATGCAAACAGTTAAAGATTTCTTACAAGTACAGCCACTCAGATTTAGTAGGAATTGGCCTACAAAAAATTGGTCCTTTCCCAATTCAGACAGGCCTCAGAGGGGTAGATACAGACGCCCCCGAGGTAGGCCTCAAACGCAAGCCTGTTATAGACCAAGACAGTGGACTGCTTCCACCCCTGGGGGAGGAGAAGACAGGTCGCAAGCTCATAGAAAACAGACTCAATGACTCCCTCTGTTGGGCTGCAGGAACTTCTTGCCTGGAAGCCCCTCTCGGAGGAAAACTTTCTCTTTTTCACCTAAATTGGACTCATATAACCCAAGACAAGTGGGTTCTGGATGTGGTTTCAAGAGGTTACAAATTCCATTTTCATACCCTACCAAGGCCAAGCAGATGGCCAGATCTTCCAAAACATCAATGGTCAGAGGCCTTAAACCAGGTGGAAACTCTCTTGGCTATGAAAGCCATAGAACTAGTTCCACTTTCAGAGATGGGACAAGGTTTTTACTCAAGGCTCTTTCTAGTCCCCAGGAAGCAAAATTCATGGAGACCCATTCTGGATCTATCAGTCTTGAACACTTTTCTAGAGATACCAAAATTCAAGATGATTACTCTACAGCAGCTACTTCCAATGCTGACCAAAAATGCATGGATGGTAACTTTGGATTTAAAGGAGGCATATTTACACATTCCCATCAGACAGGAGCATGAAAATACCTCAGGTTCAAGGCGGATCGAGGCACTATCAATTCTCTGCGCTGCCCTTTGGATTGTCTACTGCGCCCAGGGTCTTCAGCAAATGCCTGGCTCCAGTAGTAGCTTATTGCAGACTCAAGGGAATTCAAATTTACCCTTATCTGGATGACTGTCTTATTCAGGCAGACAGAAAGGATGTCTTACTCCAGCATCTAGAGTTTGTTCAGAATCTTCTCAAGTTCCTGGGATTCACTGTAAACATAAAAAAGTCATATTTGACACCCTCACAACAGATAATTTTTCTGGGCGCTTCTCTAAACACAACAACCCAGATGGCATTTCTGACATACGAAAAACAATTACAGCTGGCTTCAACTTTCAAAACCTTGGCAACTTCAACTCAGCTATCCGCAAGGAGATTCCTGCAGGCTCTGGGTTACATGGCCTCCTGCATCTTTCTCGTTCCATATGCAAGACTACATATGAGGAAACTACAGTGGTACCTAAAAAGTGTGTGGTCTCAGCATTGCCACAGTTTAGACATACTGATCTCCGTCCTGCCTGGTCTTCAAAAGGAATTCCTTTGGTGGTCCAAGGCATGTACTCTAAACAAAGGAAAACCCTTCTGTCTGCCCCCTGCCACTCAGATACTAACCACGGACACCTCAGATTATGCATGGGGAGCCCATTTTCAGGGCAACTGTCTGCAGGGCCTTTGGACAAAGGATCAGAAGCACCTGCATATCAATTTAAAGGAAATGTTAGCCGTTCAGACAGCTCTATTGGCCTTCAGGAATCTTCTACAACCAGGACAACTACTGATACGGACAGACAACACCACAGTTATGTGGTACATAAACAAGCAAGGGGGATCCCATTCCTATCCCCTTTGCAGACTAGCCATGGATCTTTGGAACACAGCTCTAGCTTGCATTCTGGACCTTCAAGCACAGTTTCTACCAGGGAAGCAAAACTTTCTGGCAGACAGTCTAAGCCGAAACCTTTCGGATCCACATGAATGGATGCTGGACACCGCAATATTCAAGATGATTACAGCAGTCTGGGGATGTCCTCACATAGACCTCTTTGCATCCCACCTCAGTCATCAATTACAGATTTTTTGCACCAGGACTTTCCACGATCAAGCTTGGAAAGTGGATGCACTATCATTCAGTTGGAGAAACCTCTCGGGGATATGCCTTTCCGCCTCTTCCTCTTCTTCCACGGGTATTAAAGATCAAGCAGGGCAAGCCCAAAATGATTATCTTGCTGGCCCCAAATTGGCCTCGACAGTTTTGGTACCCAACACTGAAAAACCTTTGTCTGGAGCCCCACTGGGTTTTACCACAGACTCCGAACCTTCTGTCTCAACACCAGGGTCAGATTCTACACTCCCATGTCAAAACTCTCAGCCTGGCGGCCTGGTTAATCCAGGGTCTTTGATTCATTCTCTCCTACCCAAGCAGGTTATGGATGTCATTTTAGAAGCCAGACGTCCTAGCACTAGAAAATTTTATGCAGGAAAATGGAAAAGATTTTGTTCCTGGATGCAGGCTCATGATTCTGATCCTCTTATTCCTAACATTCCTCAGATTTTACTTTACCTGACAGACCTCTTACATAAGGGTCTCTCTTTCTCTTCCATAAAGATACATGCCTCTGCTATTTCTGCTCATTATAATACAGACCCTCCTATCTTTTCCCACCAGCTTATGAGACAATTTCTCAGAGGAGCTAAGAACTTAAGGCCCCATAGATCTCCTCCCATTCCTGCTTGGGATCTCAACTATGTTTTGGAAAAGCTCACCTTACCTCCTTTTGAGCCTGCTGCCACATCTGACATCAAGTTTTTATCTTGGAAGACAGCCATCCTGTTAGCTCTGACCTCTGCCAGGAGGATTTCAGAGTTGCAAGCTCTTATGGCTGTGGAACCTTATATTATTTTTCATCAAGACAGGGTGTCTTGAAGGACTAATCCTACTTTCATGCCTAAGGTGGTTTCCAAAGTGGCTTTAAATCAAACTATTCACTTGCCAACTTTTTTCCCCACTCCTCAAAATAAAGAGGAAAAGATCTTACATTCCTTGGATGTACACAGACAACTACATTTTTACCTGGACAGAACCAAGGACATCAGGAAATCAGAGCAATTGTTTGTTTCTTATGCTTCAAGTTCCCAAGGTAAAGCCATTTCAAAACAGACCATTTCTAAATGGATTGCTCATGGAATCAGATTTTGCTATTCACACCATGGAAAGCAAATCCCAGGGAGTATAAGGACTCACTCTACCAGAGCTGCTGCCACTTCAGCTGCCTTCCTCAGGGGAGTTCCTACCAAAGACATTTTGGAAGCTGCAACTTGGAGTTCAGTGCATACTTTTTCCAAGCACTACAGTCTACCTCTCTACTCTAAGTCTAGGGCAGGCTTTGCTTCTGCAGTCTTGCAGGGTCTTATAGCCGCCCCCTCTACTTTATGACCACCTCCCTTTTCTGTTTTGGGATTCTACCCTACAGTCATGACTGCAACAGTGAAACACAATGAACATAGTACAGTTGTGTACACTTACCATAAATTTAGATGTTCGAGTGTCTTCACTGTTGCAGTCTGGGTTTCCCTCCCTCCTGTCCCCTCTTATTTTTTCTTTTGTGTGGTTCCTTTTTTCACCCTTCTTCTGAGGTGTATTTGCAAAGGGTATGGGACCTTACTCATTTTGGAACTTCTGACATCTGGGGCAAGAAAAACTGGAGAACATGGCGTTGGCTGTCAGCTTTGTACTCCTGGCGCTCTGACGTCAGGGAGCATGGCTGAACAGCCAACGCCAGACCTAGACTTTGGGATTCTGGCCGACCGAGGACTGCCTGCCGGCAGGGGAGAACCCTACAGTCATGACTGCAACAGTGAAGACACTCGAACATCTACATTTATGGTAAGTGTACACAACTGTACTTTCTTTATAGTTCTGAAAAAGACAAGGGACCTCTGGCCAATTTTGGACCCAAGTCATCTCAGTAATTTTGTAAAACAAACAAAGTTCCCGATGGTCATGGTTCAGTCCAGTCTACATGTAGTAAAGAAGGACATCTGGATGTGTTTTTTGGATTTCCAGGATGCCTACTACCATCTCAAGAAAGTGAGACAATTCAGAAGATTTCTCAATTTCTGACTGGGATCCAATCATTTCAAGTTCAGGGCACTGCTTATTGATCTTACCACAACCCCCCCCCCCTTCCCAGGTGTTCACTCTATGCCTGGGAATAGTAACAATGCATCTCAAACTGCTAGGGCTCAGGGTTTTCCCATTCATAGACAATTGGCTACTTACTGCCCCAACCAGAGTTGATCTGGTCCAACAATGAGATGTCTTGCTCCACCTTTTTTAGAAATTAGGTGTTAGTCAATCAGCTAGAGAGTCACTGACACAACAAATCCAAGTTCATTGGATGCCAACTGGCTATGAGTGGTCAAATAGCCAAACTCCCAGAATCCAGGATTTCATGTCTGCATCAGGTAGCTCTTCAGGTTCTCCAACATGTTTCACCCCCAGCAAGATTCATTTACTGGTTGCTGTGGCTGATGGCTTTGATGATCACTTAGTTCTCTTGGTGGGATACTACATGAGAGTTCTTCAGTGGACCCCATCACTGCAGTGGTCACAACTTTCACATCCTCTTCATGCTGTGATTCATCTAACTCCTATCTGCAGATCTCACATCAGGTAGTGGTTGACCTCCCTTGCAGTGCCAGAAGGTGGGCTGTTCTCTGCATCTTCTGCAGTGGTCACAGGAACCATAAATGCTTCCCTCCTAGGTAGTGGTGGGGGGCATTTCAAAGACCTTTCCTCCCATTCAACTGATAACAAAATTCATTCTGAAAGCCAGAAGGTAAAAAGCCATAGTAAACCTCATTGCTCCCTTTAGGCCCTGGCAAGTGTGGTTCCCATTCCTTGGCTTCATCTATTGCATCCTTTCTGGACATTGGATTGTTATCCAGATCTATTGTCACCCTTCCAGGCAACCTCTTCCGAACCTGAAGACCTTGAAACTAACTGCATGCATCTTCCAGTTGTAATGGTGGCCTGAGATGCTAGGCTGTCTGCTTCAGTGGTTCATATTTTGTTAACTGTACAAAAACTGAGCACTAGGAAAACTTACCTCAGCAAATGGGAAAAGGTTTTATATTTGGACAAATGTTAAAGGAATAAATCCCATTTCAGTGCCTCTTCTGTCTATTTCAGACTTCCTGTCAGATCTTTTCCAAAAAAGGTTCTAGTTGTACCACAGTCAATTCACCCCAGGGATCATGTCAGTCGCCCTGCTAGACAGGGGTCCAGGGAAGTAAATAGTGTGGGAAGAAATAGCCAGGGAATTGTTATGACTAGGCTTGTATAGGCCTTAGGGCCGATAGCCTAGTTCCAACCTATGAAGGTTCAGTCAGTGGCTATTTCCATTTTCCATATTGGACATAGTCAAGCCTCCATAGCCTCATTAAAGCTCTCTTAGGCTTTTCTAAAATAAACCCTTTTATGGATGTCCAGTTCCTACACAGGACATAACTGTCATGCTCCAAGCCTTAACTCAAGCACTTCTTGAACCAGCACCCACAGCAGAGTTGAAGTTCCTTTCTGGTGGCAGTTCCTTCAGCAAGAAGAATTTCTGAATTCCAAGCACTTTTAGGTAAACCTCCTTATTTAGTTTTCCATAAGTACAGAGTATCTTTGAGAACAAACCTCTCTTTCTTCTCAAAGGTGGTATCTGATATGAACCTTAATCAAACTATCAGTCTAACATTATTCTTTCTGAGATTTTTTATAACGGAGGGGAGTGTATATTACATTTACTAGATGTTCACAGACAACAGTAGGAAATCAGATCAATTGTGACTTTTGCAAAAGCTAAAAAGGGCCAAGGTGTTCATTCATTCAGCAAGGTCTGTGGCTATTTCTGTTTTTATGCACAGAGTCCGTATTAATGAAATTTGCTTAGCTGCTACTTGGGCCACAGTCCACACATTCATGCCTCATTACAAGTTGGGTGCACCATCTAGATTCTGTAGTACCTTTGGCTCTATCATTCTCAGGAATATCCTTTCTTCATGCCTCCCATGTGTTTGGTAGATTGGGATTTGTCCCAAAGGTTGAATCAGACAAAAAATTGATATCATCAGATACGAATGTTAAGTAGTAACCATAACAATAGACATGTGTTGTCTTGTTTTCATCCAGTTCAACATACCTCCCTCCTTCCCTCTTCCAAATTTGTCATCTGATCTTCCTCGGGGGCGTTGTCATTATACAGCCTCAGCTGGGTGTAACTTCTTTATTATAATTATTTTTCCATTGGTACAGCTACTCCTGTTCATTTCAAGATAAGATAACTGATAAACTGATAGATAAATTAGCAGACAAACTGGGGGGGGGGGGGGGGATTATGGTTAGGGGAGAAGTTAGAGCCCTGGATCCAGAACATCTGAAAGTTGCTAAGGTTGGATCCAGTAACCCAAAGGTTGAGCATGATGAAAATAAGACAACGTGGATCTATCCTTATGATTAAATACATAACTTTAATTTAACATTTTTAATATTGCTTACAGTACAATATAATTTGATGTCAGTTTGTTTGGACACTTTAACTGAAGATAAATATGCTTTTCTTCTCTGCGCAGTTATTGTAGCAAGGTTGTTATGAAAGCTGATAATGTTTTTTCATACTATTATTTGATAATTTGACCATGTTGACTTTAATACAAGTTATTTGTTCAAATATGATATTAATTTTACTAATACAAATCTTGGTGGAGCATTTGGTTTAGTAGAACAGTTCCCAGTAGATCTCTGGTGCCCTCTGTATTACAGTATAGATTTGTGATAATAGTTAACACCTGTGGAATGCATATAGTTAGATGGTTCCCCTTCAAAACATCTAAAACCCATAACATCTAAAATCAAAACATTGCGACCATAACATCTAAAACTCGTATCGAATTTTATAACATCTAAAATGCATAATATGTAAGTGTTATCAAATGTGTAAATGTTATAGTTTAATCTGTTAATCTTGTGGTATCACTTTGAGATGATGTAGCTTTTATTTCTATAGTTATTATTTATATAGTGTAGAAGTTTATACTATTTGTATAGTGTTTATTTTGCCAGTCTGTATGTGTTTTTAGGCCATACAGGTAAGTGATATAGAGATTGTCTACATTCTTTATGGTGATTGTGATACTGTCGGGTTAGGAAATTAACTTTTTTCCACTGTAGTGTGATTTCGGAGTTGGTATTTTTAATTTACGGGGGTGGGGTGGGCAGAGCCGAAACATAGTAAAAAGTGTGTTTGATAGTTTGGTGTCGTTATATCTGGCGGGGATGTTATTTTCATGTGATTTGTAGTGTTCAATGTTGTGATGCACATTTTAGATGTTACGAAATTCAATGTTATAGGTTTTAGATGTTATGTTATGGTTTCGATGTTATGGGTTTTAGATGTTTTGAAGGAGAACCAGTCAGATACATATCTGTCCTTCCATTCTTTCTCATACAGCATAAATTCTGACATTGTTTCTTCTAATCCTGTTTTCCAGATCTTCAGTTTTGCTTATTTAACCCTGTGTTTTGTTTAACCAGGAATTCAGTACGACTTTTTCCTCAATGTTTGCCATCAGTGAATATTAAAAACTTCTCAGTATTTTTTCTTATTTGTTTTTGAATCATTGTTTTAATAGTTCTGTTTGCTTGATACAGTCATTTTTGTTTAAGACAGTCTTGGTCTGAAACTGATCAATTTTGAGAGAGTTCCTGAACTGAAGAAATTATTTGCTGCATCTTCAGTGAGTTTTCTGACTGAAGAGTTTTGGAAGCACTTCTTATATCAGATCCATCTTCAAGTTAATTAGGAAAGTCAGTAAACTTCTGAGAGCTATTTTTTTCTGTCAAATATTCCAGTATGTAGCAAATAATAATCCTCAAGTTTATGTACGAGAAGATATTGCAGTGAAGAACTTTGCTGTTATGTTTCTTAATTCTTAGTGGAGCATTAGACTAGGACTGCTATTTGGTGGCCATCTTGAATCTCCATGGTCTAATTCAGTTTTTGTTTTTCTGCAGGAATTTTTACTTTGTAGGCTCTTTGCCTTTTTTTCTGTTGCAAGGTATATTGAATTTGTTGCTTCATTTAAATCTTTGCTTTTAAATATCCCATTCTGCTTATGTTTTAATTGAGTTGTAATGGCTATTTTTTTGTATATTGTACCTTATCAACAAAGATATAGGTAATTTCCAAACACTTGACCCTAAGTTTGGATTTTTCAAAGGGAGATCATGTCTGTTAAACCTGAACTTCCTTGAGACAGTCGTGAAGGCCCTAGATGAGGGGAAATCTGTGCATACAGCCTACCTTGACTTATCCAAGGCATTTGACACTTTCTCTCACATGGGCATCATTAACAAACTCACCCAACTAGGTGTTAACCCTTATATCATTAGATGGGTCACTAACTGTCTCACTGATAGAACCTATTTAGTCAAAATAGGGGAATTCACCTGCAACACCAGACCTGTAACTATTGGTGCTCCACAGACAACAGTCCTAGGACCTCTACTGTTTGGAATCTATTTCTCCGAAGTGCAACCAAAAACTAAAGGTCTGAGGCCTACAAAGTTGCTGATGACTGCAAACTGGGAGCGGTCATAGAATCTCCAAATGATGTCAACATCCTACAAGAGGGTCTTACACAAACAAATGATTGGTGCCAAAGTCTTGGCCTTAAACTCGATGCAAAAATATGTATGCCTTTCGGTAAGAGCAATGTTCCTGCTAACTAACACATCAATAGCAACACCTTAAGTATGCACTCAATGGTAAGAGACCTGAGCACACAGGTTGACAGCAGCCTTACCTTTGACCACTATGTCTCCACAGTGGTAAAAAGGTCATTCTATATTGCTCATCTCATAAGTAAGGGCATTGCGTCTAGAAAGAAATTAGTTATAACCTCCCTGTACTCTTCCCTCATCAGGCTAATAATTGAGCACAATGCCCTTTTTGGTATGTACCTTTCCAAGCACCTGCAGCAATTGGAGAGACCACAAAGGTTCCTCACAAGGAAAATTCAAGGTCTTCGGCATCTGTCCTATGTGGATTGTCTGAAATCACTGTCACATTACTCTGTTTCATACAGACTACTCAGAGGCAGTCTCTGCCATGCATACAAGATGATCTCTGACCCTGCTGTATTGAAAATGCTGCATATCCATAGGTAGGTACTAGGCTATCGGCCCAAGGGCCTATGTAAGCCTAGCCAACAAGGTTCCCTGGCTTACGCCACTGAAGAAAGTTATTTTCCTGTGCCACTGTTGAGCAGAGACACAGAAGTGATCCCCGGGGTGTATTTCCTATTTCCCATCCACTCATCAAGATTTTTCTTGAAGAGTGCTAATGAAGAACTTTGCTTGAAATAGATGGGTAGCCTGTTCCAGAGTATGGGAAGTCTCTGGGACAGGAATCTATTCCACCAGCATGTCCTGTTTATTGTGGTGGCAAGGTTTAGGTCCCTAGAGTGTGTAGCGTGGAGGGATTGGGATTTCTTTAGGTGTAGCATGTCCAACAGCTCTGGGTTTGACATAGCTTTATATGTTAGGCAGAGATCACCTCGGAGTAGGCGATATGCTACAGAGTAAAGCTGGAGTTTTTTGAGGCGGTCAGTGTAGGGCATTTGTTTGAGGCCAGTAATCCTCTTTGTGAGGTACTTCTGTGGCCTTTCCAGCTGCTGCAGATGTCTTGTGAGGTACATTCCAAAAGGGTGTTGTACTCTATAATGGGTCTGAGTGTTGAGTAGAGGGGAACAATGACCTCTTTTTTCCTGGATGAGAACCCTTTTATGATGGTGTGTGCCACGTAGAAGGACTTCCTGACTACTGTGGCGATGTGACTATCAAAGGAGAGACTACTGTCCACATGGGTCCCAAGGTCTCTTATCACACATTTGATGTTAAGTAGATTGCTGCCTATGTGGAGGTTCATATGGAGGTTCATGGGTACAGAGTTTTCACCAAAGGGGATGACACTGCACTTTTTGGCATTGAGCTTGAGGCCATGGCTCTGACACCAAGCATCTGTCTCAGCGAGGCCCTTCTGTAGGATGTCCACATCATTTGGGGACTTGACTATGGCTCCTAGTTTGCAGTCATCTGCAAACTTCATTAGCCAGAGGCCTTCTGTGTTAGCCTGTACTTCAGAGAAGTAGATACCAAACAGGAGAGGTCCCAGGATATGGAACCCTGTGGTACTCCACTTGTCACTGCTTTGAGGTCAGATTTGGAGTCTGCAACTTTTACAGTGTGGGTTCTGTCAGTGAACCAGTTGGCAACCCATCTTATCACGTAGGGATTTATACCTAGTTTAGTGAGTTTAGCTATAATTCCAGAATGGGGGATGGTGTCTAAAGCCTTAGCGAGGTCAAGATAAGCTGTGTGAACCACCTTACCCTCATCTACGGCTTTGGTGACTGCCTCAAAGAAGTCGATCAGGTTCAGGAGGCATGATCTGCCTTTCACAAACCCGAACTGGGTGGAATCCAGAGTTTGGAGTTTGCCAATGTCTTTGTTTATAAGTTCCATAATGATACATTCCATGGCCTTGTAGACCAGGCTCGTCAGGCTAATAGGTCGATAGTTCCCGGGATCAGTGGTGGGTCCCCCTTTGTGGAGTGGGATAACCGTCGCTGTGCGCCATTCAGTGAGCACAAAGCCTGATGCGAGGCTATTATTGAACATGGTGATTAAGTGGGGGGCCAGTTCGCTCTGATGTTCGTGTAAAATGCAGCCTGGGATGTTGTCCGGTCCCATGAATGCTGTGATCTGAAGTAGTTGATTTCATTTTATCTGAAACCTGTGGGTATTCGAATCCATATCTGATCCGTGCCGGCAACTTTTTTTCTAGCATCTGCTCCAAGCTCCGAGCTCCTCCCCCTACCCATAATGCACTACCATCTCCTACCTTCCCTCAGATCTCGTTTGCCGCGCCAGTAGTGAGCATCGTGGTCTCCTACGCTCTGAGATCAGGGATAGTAAGTTTATAAATACTTCGTCTTTAGTGTGTCTGAGTTAGTTGTTTCCCTTCTTCCCCCACTAGTATATCCCTTGTTCGTTGGTTTAGTTTAAAAAAAGTTTTTTTGTTTGTAAAACTCTGTAGAGTAATTGTTAGGCCTGCCCTTCCCCTACGTGTGTTTTTTGTGTGTGATTTTGTAGGTAGTGGTGTTTGGTGCAGGACCATGACTGATCAGCCAAAATCAGTCTTAAAGAAATGCACAGAGTGTGGCCATAAGCTCTCCCCTACTGATGGTCACACTCTGTGTGTTATTTGTTTGGGAGTGTCACATTTGTCGACACAATGTGCAATCTGCACTGGGTTCAACCCTAGAGCCCTCAGGGATTGGAAGGCCAAATTGGCAGCTTAAAGGCCTTCTCCCTGCATCTATGCTGGAGTCTGCCACGGCGTCAGTACCTAGTACTCAACCTCCCACCCTGACAGGGACTCAAACTCCCACTTCTGCTGGTGCTGGGTCAAGGTAAGGACAAAGCTATAGTCAGTGTAGCTGACAAAGACAAGGAAAGAGAAAGGCGCAAGGAGGATAGGAACAAGAAAAGGGATAGACCTCGCAAGAGATCCCCGGACAGGGAGCTCTTCCTTAGTCCCCCTTCTAAGTCCATGAGGCCAGTTTCTCCATGGCTTCGGTCTCCTCGTTTTTCACCGGAGCCGCTGGAACCTTCGGATCCGAGGTTTTCCTCACCCTCATTCCACAGACCAGCCAGATCCGAGTCAGTGGCTTCTTCGCAATAGACTCGGAACTTATCAGACTTAGACATGGACAGGATGATGCGGAGATTCATTCAGACCCAAATACAGATGGGAGTCTTGCCAGGCCCCCTCTCCCTCTGGAGGGGGGACCTTCATGCCCTTTTTCTGCCCCATCTCTCCTTTCCCAATATGTACTTCGGCTTCGGGGCTCTTGGATCTGAGATTTTTTTGGAGCTGGTAGCTCGGCGCCAACGGTTCCCCCAACCTCGACTCCGGCTGTTACGTTGAGCTCCTCAGATCCGACTAGTTCAGAGCTGAGTGACTCTCGGAGCCATGGACAGGGAGTCTGACCTGAGGGAATGGATTCTTTGGCTCCAATTCTTTCAGATCTGTCCTGTTTCCTCAGACCTCAGGCTACCCTTGCTTCGGCTACAGTCCCTGGTTCGGATCTGGGGAGGGCTTCTTCCTTGCTGGGTGCCAAGGAGGTATGCTCTCCTTTGGCCTTCAAAGTGGTGGAGAGGGTTCTGTCCTAGGGATTGCAACCCCAGCCCATCCCTTCGGATTCCACCCAGACAACTCTGGATATGGCGACGACTCCCTTCATCCTGTCTCAAGGATAGCCCATGCCAAAGGATCCCCAGGTTATTTCCCCTGAGGAACCCCCTGCGACTCACGAGTCCTCTTGAGAGAGTCCCACTGAAGAGGGTCACTGTAAGCGCAAGTGCAAAAGGAGGCACTTGACTCCCCTGAGTCCCTCACTACAGACACTGACTTAGATGAAGGAGAAGGTTCCCCCAGGTCACCTCCTAAAGAAATCATGGAGATTCTCCACCAGAGGGGAGGTTGGTCAGCCCCAAAAACTTCTGGGGATGGGTCAGTGTTCCTGGAGGCCTTTGGCACAGGCCCATCTACTTCCTGGGTGTCTTCACCAGCGGACCACTTGGTGGACCTTATCACCACGCGGGCATGGAAGGAGCCTGACACCGTAGAGCCCATCCCCAAACGCCCGAAGATTTTATCTTCCCCTACTGACAGATAACCTTGGTCAAAAGGAGCCCCAGTTGAAGCTATGTTGGTCGCAGCAGCCACCAAGAAGGAACTAGCGCAGGAGAGTTCCTCAGTCCACCCTCCAGACAAGGAGTCCAGGTCGGTGGATAGGTTTGGGAAGTGTGTTTATTCCTCAGTGACCTTTTTAATAGGTGCACTGAACTATTTGGCACATGTGATCTGACTTCAGCGAGACCTTGCATCAGAATTCGCTGAGTCACCCCCAGACACCTTATCGCCGCAGGACAGTTGTTCTCCTCAAAAATGTCTACTCTGAAGTCAGTCTCAAACACGTCTATGCGGCTCCTTTCCCATGCCATGGAAGGAGCAGCTAGGGTGGCCGGGACAGGCATAGCCTTGAGGCATCATGCCTGGCTCAGGTTGTGTCAGTTCACGGACCCTTTCAAGGTGTCATTTAGTAATGCTCCCTACAACGGTTCTTCCCTTTTCGGGAAGACAGTATGTGACACACTTGTCCAGAGCAAAAAAGATGGGAAGATTTTGTCTGCCATCGGGATCCGCTTCTCTAACCCTCAGTGGTCCTTCTCTAGGAATCAAAGAGGGCAAAAGAAGATGTGGTTCTGAAAATCTCAGTTTTCCCGGGCTTCTCAGGACAACTATTCCCCCAGAGGCAGAGGGGGACAGGATCGACGCCGACCCAGAGGTAGAGGGGGGTCCTAGGAATTTTGGGTCTAGGGAACCTTTTTCTGATAGACCTGGTCAGCAGCCCTGAGCGGTTGCCCGGCTGTCCTACTCTGGAGGCAGTCGGGGGAGATTGTCCTTACACCCAGTGGCATCGGAGTCTTTTACGACAGATCGCTGGGTGTTGCAGATTATATCCAGAGGTTACACTATCCCATTTGTTGACCCCTCCAAATGTTCCAAAACACCTCCTGGATTATCCTCCCACTCACAGGGAGGCCACAGCTCTAGAGGTTTCAAAGCTGCTTTTCAAATGAGCCATCGAACAGGTCCCCACAGACCAGTCCGGACCAGGAATCTACTCGAGGTTCTTTTTAGTGCCAAAAAAGACGGGGGATCTCAGGCCCATTCTAGACCTGTCAATTCTGAACCTGTCTGTAGTCAAACAGAAATTCCGGATGGTCACTCTGTAGTCCATTCTACCTTATCTCCAAGTGTGCGACTGGATGTGCTTGTTAGACCTCCAGGATGCTTACTTACCACATCAAGATCCACAGAAGCTCCAGGAGGTTTCTGCACTTCCAGCTGGGAGCCAGTCACTTTCAGTTCAGAGCCCTACCCTTCGGTCTCACCACAGCCCCCAGGGTGTTCACCAAGGTAATGGCAGTTGTAGCGGCTCACCTGAGGCTTCAGGGTATTCAGGTATTTCCTTACCTGGACGACTGGCTCTTCGCTGTGCCCAACAAGTATCTGCTTTGTTTGGCCCAAATCTACTTTATTCGGTTGGCAGATCTATTGGGGATTACAGTCAATGTTCAAAAATCCCAGTTGCGACCAGTACAAGTTTTAGACTTCATCGGGGCAGAGCTAGACACTTTGCAGATGAAAGTATTCTAATTCCAGACAAGATCTTACACCTCAGATGCCACATAGCTCAAATAGCGAACTTCAAGTCTCCAAAGGAGAGCAAGGTTTTCCGGGCATTGGGCTCCATGGCTGCCTCTGTATCAATTCTCCCTTGTGCGCACCTTCATATGTGGGTTCTTCAATGGACTCTGGCTATTCAGTGGTCTTGGCTAGACCTGCCCATGGAATTTCTGATCAAGATCAGTCACGTCTGAAGGACGTCCCTTGTTTGGTGGTTAAATTCAACAGAGAATATATAAGGATGCCCCTTTGCATCATCTCCAGTAAAAGCCACAGTGACCACAGATGCCTCCCAACTCGGGTGGGAGGGGACCCTGTTCGGGAAGGACAGTCCAAGGCACATGGTCCCAGTCAGAGACCAAGTTGCATATAAATGTTCTAGAGATGAGGACAGTGCTTTTAGTGTTGGAAGCCTTTCACACTGTGCTCCCTCTCGGATTGATTGCAATTCAGTCAGACAACATGTCGGTTGTCTGGTATATCAACATGCAGGGGAGAACCAGATCCTATCCCCTGTGTCGCGAAGCCATGAAAGTGTGGGAGTGGGCGATTTCCACCGGTCGGTTTCTGATAGCAATGCACATCCCGGGGCGCTCCAACATTTTAGTGGACAGATTGAGTCGGGCTATTCTGATGCCGTACGAGTGGTCTCTATAGCGGAGGAGATATTCCTTGCATGGGGTCAGCCTTGCTGCGATCTCTTCGCATCTTCTTCCAACACGAAGTGCAGCGAGTTCTTCACTCTGATTCCCTCACCAGGGGAAGCCCCAAGAGACTCTCTAGTCCATGCTTGGCCCCCCGGGCTTCTATATGCTTACCCACCATTGCCACTCATTCCTAAGTTTCTTCAAGCTTGCCGACTGCACTGCAAAGTTATCCTCATTGTAACATTCTGGCCTTGCCAGGTTTGGTTCCCATTCCTTTGGTCTTATCTCTTAGCTCCTCCGTGGGTTCTGGATCCCTGCCCGAATCTAATCTCCCATCCTTCGGGTATCCACCCGCTGGACCTGGGCAGCCTCAAGCTGACAGCTTGGTTGCTCCAGTTCCGTTGATTGCCAGGACTCCCAGTCTTTCATCCCTGGTAAAATCCGTACTGGTGGCTTCTCTTAAAGATTCCACTAGGAAACTTTATTGCAGTAAATGGAAACGTTTTTCCATTTGGGCCTTACTGACAAACCTAGATCCCTTTACAACCCCTGTTCCAGCAGTGTTTGATTTCTTGTCTGGCATTTTTCAGCAAGGAGCTAGCTCCTCTTCAGTGAAAGTACAATTGGCAGCCATTTCTAATTTTCATGTTGGTGAAGCCAACATTGCCTTAGCCTCTTCTAGGCTGTGTAAGGCTTTTCATAAAGGCACTTTTCTGCTGCCCCCTCCTGTCAAGGGTTCAGTGACCCCTTGGGACTTTACTTTTGTCCCACAGGCATTGGTGGCTCCTACATTTGAACCTGCAGCATTGGTGGATTTAAAATTTTTATCCTGGAAGACAGCTTTCCTAGTCGCCATTACATCTGCTAGGAGGGTTTCTGAGCTTTAAGCTCCGTCTGCCGTGCCTCCTTATTTGGTCTTCCATAAGGATAGGGTCTCTCTCCGTACTAATCCTTCCTTCTTACCTAAAGTGGCATATAAAGCAAACATAAACCAGTCCATTAATCTGCCTGTTTTCTTTCCTAATTTCCAAAACAAGGGTGAATACAAACTTCATTTGTTAGATGTTCATAGACAACTTTGCTTCTATCTTCATAGAGCAAAATCATTCCACAAGTCTGACCAGTTGTTCGTTTCCTTTTCCAAATTCTTTTTGGGAAAAGCTATTTCTTAGGTTTCTTTGGCCAGATGGATCACTCTCTGCATTTCGCATGTCTACAAAACAAAAGGTTTATCTCCTCCTGGTATTGTTAAAGCTCACTCTACCCGGTCCATGGCGACTTCTGCTGCTTTTTGGTCTAGGGTTCCTTTGGATGACATTTGTGCAGCAGTGACCTGGGCCAATTCACATACCTTCATTTCCCATTACAAATTAGACTTGATTTCTAGGGGTAGAGCATCCTTTGGCTCTGCGCTGCTCAGGAATATCCTTCCATAAGGGCTTCCCAGGATTGGAGTAGCTGGGGACTCTGTCCCACAGGTTGCAGATAAAATGAAGTTAACTACTTCAGATAAAGAAGTTATGTACTCGCCATAACATTCCATCTGAGTAGTTATACTTCATTTTTCTGCAACCTTCCCTCCCTCCATCCCCCGGACCTTGTCCTGTCTATACAGGTTTGGTTCATTGGGCTGAGTTGCTTATGTAGTTAGTTGCAGCAAACTCGATCTGAGGGAAAGTAGGAGATGGTAGTGCATTATGGGTAGGGGGAGGAGCTCGGAGCTTGGAGTAGATGCTAGAAAAAACGTTGCCGGCTCGGATCCGATATGGATCTACATTACCCACAGGTTGCAGAAAAATGAAGTATAACTACTCAGATGGAACGTTATGGTGAGTACATAACTTCTTTTTTTTGGCTTTAGAGAGTGCAGCTTTTACCTGCGTAGTTGTGATTACAGGGACTCTGCATTCTTGCTGTATAGATATGGGCCCTTTAGGGGGTGAGGAGGGGGTAAAGTTAGCACTGAACCTATCTGCCAGGATGTTGGCAATATCAGTTGGTTCTGTAATTTTTGTGCCGTTGTGCTGTAACTCAGAACAGATCTGGGTGTTGCCATCGAGATTCCTGACATAGCTATAGAATGCTTTGTGGATGTCCTTAGAATTAGTGGCGATTTTATTTTCGTAGCTAGCTTTGGAGGATCTTATAAGGGATATCAGCTTCTTACTGAGGCTGACCTGGGAGCTCCTCCACTCATGGGATTTTACTGTCTTTTGCAACTGTTTCTTCCTTCTGTTGTACAGTTTGTTTTTGGCAGGGGACCACCGGATTGGCTTCCTTTTTTTGGAGGATAGCATCTTGGTTCTGTTTGATTTAGCACGATCCATGCACTCGTGTAAGTGCTTATAGAGTGCATTTGTGTAGGATTCAGCAGTTGTGACTGTATTGTCCATCTGCATGTGTGTCATGAAGTTCACCACTTCTGTGTTAAGCATGAAGATGGCTTTGGAGAAATTTTTTACCGTGGTTTCCTTAATGGGTGGTGGGGGCGGGATGTGGATATCAAGGGTGATTAGCTTATGGTTGGATCGGACCAACGAGGAGTTGACTTCAGGTGTGGAACTCATGTTGATAATGACTAGGTCTAGGATATTGTTGCCCCTGGGGGGTGTGGATAAGTTGATCCAGGGCATTGGAGTTTATGAATTCCAGAAAGCTTTGAGCTAAGGAGTTGGTACACGAGTAGTTTTCCCAGTTAATGGCGGGTAGTTGGTCGCCTATTATTAGGGTGTTTGGTTGAACCCTAATATTTTCCAGTACATCAAGAAAAGAGGAGTGGAAATCCTGGGGCATGGTGGGGGACCTGTAGCAAGCTACAATTTGGATTGCAGTTTTGCCCAGAGTTAGTTGCACTTGGATAACCTCGGATGCATTATGCTGAGCAACTAGCCTGGAGGTGTGGATATCCTTAATGAATATGGAACCACCTCCGCCTTTGATGTTTCGGTCCAGGTTACATGGCCGAAAAGTGTGGTATGAGTTATAGCCTGGTAGTGCAGGGGTGCTCTCTGGAGCCTTGAACCAGGTCTCAGTTACTGCACAGATATCGATGTTCTCCATTTTAAGGAGTGCCTCGAGTGAGTGCATTTTGAGATTTAGACTTCTAGCATTGAGTAGCATTACCCTCAGTTTTTGCTTTCCTGTTCCTATTATGGTGGTGAATTTGTTATTTGAACCTTGCCTAAAAAAGGCACTATAGGGGCAGCAAGAGCCTTGGCCAGTATCCGGAATCCCAGGGGCGACAAGTGCAGGCCATCTGTGGCAAAGCATTGTGGTCTGTCGACAATGTCATCCCAAGCAGACAGATACTGGGTCCCCTTAGAATGACACCAGAAGCTTAGCCAGTTGTTGAAGTCAATCATTTTGTCCTTGTACTGTGGTATCATTCTGGGCGATAGCAGAATGCTACTCAGGGCTAGGGTCATACCTGCCTGGGCTACAAGATCGGAGAGCTCTTCTATGTCTCTTTTCATGTAGTCCAGGGAGGTACGTCTCAGGTCATTCACACCAACATGGACAATGACAGAGTCATATTTGTACTTGTTGTGGAGTGCCGTAGGTCAAATGGTACACAGGTTACTTGCTGTAAAGACCTTAAGCTAATATGTGACATTACTAGAACCTGCTGGAGAGACAGATTTATCTCCCAGAGGTTAGCACACCTTTGGAACAAACTCCCACTTCATATTAAACAGAACACCTCTTTGACCCTCTTCAAAGGCAGTCTTAATGGTTGGATGTTTAACCATAAATTCACCCCGGGGGTGTTCCACCTGTGTCCTTCTTGGACAGGGGCATTTGGTGCTGATCGTGGAAATAAGGATACAAGTTGGCTAGGCTTGCAAGGGCCCTATGGCCATTAGTCTAGTAACTTCATGTGATCCTGTGATAAGATAAAATGTGTCCACCTTCCTGACTATTACTTTTTTATTAAGTAAAAGAACCTAGCATGCCTCTGCTTTCATCACCATTACTTTTTGAGAAATCCACAAATTTGTACCTTAACAGTTATAGCTTTTTAGCCTAAGACTAAATTTAAATATAAAGTAAGTTTGATTTAGGTATTTAAACCCTCCCCACCTCCTCCATCAGGACCAACTAACTGTCTTGTGTTAGGGAGGTTTTGCAGTAAAAGTACAAGTTATATCTTCTGTAAAATAAGTAAAGAAATTGCCCTTGAAGCCACAGCTACATGGACAAAGTTGGCTGACTACCTTTAAGAAGAAGAAGACCAAATAAGTAACAGTGTAGAGGGAAGAAAATCCACCAGAAATCCTTTTAACAGAGATTAACTGCTTCTATCATGTATTACGGACTGATTTTGGTACTTGCATTTTAACCCAACAAAGGAGCCCAATGTTTCATAATTCGGCCACTTATTGATTTCTGTTTGAAAGATTACACCCTATCCACTAAACTAATAATTTGCTAAATGTGTACATATTTTGGAAATATAATTTGTATAATACATAAAAGAAATGGGTTGGGTTACAGAAAAAAAAAGGTTACTACGACACTTTCTGAAGCAAGTACAAGTGGCCATGTCAGTTTCATGTAAAGTTGGAATTCTGTCACCAAACTACGGCAACCTGGTTGGGTTACTACATTCTGCACAGCATTAGCAATTCCATCTGTAGAGTATGCCAACCTGCTTGGGTTAATACCTCCTGCACAGCACATCACATATGTATGAAATGAAGCCACTATTCATACACACTTTCAGCGATGTGAGTACTACTGTATATTAAATAAATGTTGCCTCATGACTTAAATGTTACACCTCCATCACCCTCCTTGATAACAAGTGTAACGACATTTAAAAATCATTACATTTGGAATGTTGACAGCCATGTTATTCAAGTTTTAAATACCTGGATTTATAAGCATTTTTCCTGTTCTGTGATACTTTGACAGTGACACACAGCACATAAATAAAGTGGGTATTATTTCCTCTGCTTTACTAAGGTAAGAAGTTGCATATTAATAAAACAGGATAATCATCTTATTACTGCATTCACATTACTTGGGGAATTATGAACAATTTGGCTTCTGCTTTGCTTAATACGTATGAAGCATTTTTCTCTTGGTTAGGTTAATATGCAAGTACCCTGACTTCTTTTGAGTAAAAATGAGATCTTCAAATCCTATGCAAGTACTAAACAGTCCTTGTATCACGTTTGTTTAGAACCAAGCAAAAAAAGTTTCATCTTCAATGTTTGTTTTCACACACCTCATTCTAACACCAATGGTCAAAAGGGAGGAAAGGTGTGCTTCTGAATAGCCCAAGGAGCCTTTCTGGACACACGTGGTGAACTCCCCTCCAGGGGCAGAAGAGGGGGCAGTAATGGAAGACGCCGCCCTTGTAGTAGAGGGGGTCCGCAAAACCAGGGCGACAGAGACCAGTTCTTTGGGAAGCCGTACCAGTGCTCCTGAAAGGAGGCCCGACTGTCCTGCTCTTGAGGCAGTCAGGGGTCGCTTATCTTTGTATCCAGACACCTGGCTCAAAGTAACAAATGAAAACTGGGTACAATGTATAGTTTCCAGAGGCTGTTTCATTCCCTTTGCCATTCCCCCTCCACTGACAACAAAAATCCTGGGCTTTCCACCCAGTTACAGGGAACAAGCAACTGTAGAGGTCCAGACGTTACTAAGAAAGTCATGCAACCAGTCCCAGCAGACCAGACAGGATCTGGAACTTACTCAAGATTTTTTTTAGTTCCAAAAAAGACAGGGAACTGGAGACCTATTTTGGACCTCAGCAGACTAAACAGATCTGTCAAGAAAGAAAAGATCCAGATGGTCATGCTTCAGTCGATACTTCCCTTCTTAGGGAAAGAGAATTGGATGTGCTCGATAGATCTCCAGGATGCGTACTACAATATAAAAATGGCTAGACCATCCAGGGATCATGTGCACTTTTGGCTGGGAGCCAATCATGACCAGTTTCGAGCCCTGCTCTTCGGTCTCACTACAGCCCCCAGAGTGTTCACCAAATGTATGGCAGTGGTCATGGCTCACCTGAGTTGTTTAGGATTCCGGGTGTTTCCATACTTAGACAATTGGCTCCTCACCAACACCACCAGGCATCAGCTAATACAAGCCAGGAACACTACTCTTACTCTTTGCAATCAACTGGGCATTACCATAAATTCAGAAAAATCTGCCTTGCTGCCATAGCAACATATCGTTTTTATCGGAGCAGAATTGGACACCACCACCACCACCACTTTAAAACTTCCAGCAGAAAGAATTTTATTACTTTGTCAGCAAATCCAGAACATCATAGCCAGAGACAAGGCACCAGCGTCAGAAGTGCTAAAGTTAATAGGCATGATGACAGCTGCAGTAATAGCGATACTGTTGGGGTCGCATGCACATGCGGATTCTACAGTGGCTGCTGTTCACTCAGTGGTCCTATCAAGAGCTCCCAATGTCTCATCTCATTATTGTAAGAAACGCATGCAAAAAGGATCTTCGGTGGTGGTTGACCTCTCCAAGTAACGATAGGTCATCCTTTTATCATACCCTCACCATCGGCCACAGTCACCACGGGCGCTTCCTTGATAGGGTGGGGGGGGCATTTTCAGGGAACAACAGCCCAAGGCACATGGACCAAACAAGAGACACATCTGCATATCAGTGTCCTGGAGATGAGAGCGGTACTTTTGTTGTTGAAGTACTTTCAGGACTGTCTGCCTCTGGGGACAGTTGCGATTCAGACGGACAAACATGTTAGTGGTCTTGTACTAAAACAAACAAGGAAAAAGTAGGTCCTATCCTCTTTGTTTTGAGGCCCTAAGAGTTGGCAGTGGGCTACATCCACCCAGCGCTTTCTGATAGCAACGAACATCCCAGAGAAATCCATCGTGATTGCAGACAAACTGAGCAGGGCAATTTTGTTGCCTCACAAGTGGTCCCTCAAAAAAGAGATAGCGGAGAGAATATTCCGCAGATGGGGCCAGCCTTGATGCAGTCTTTTTTGCTTTACATATGAACACAAAATGCGGAATCTACTTTGCCCTGATTCCCCCTCCAGGTGATTCTCCAAAGGATGCACTCATACACGATTGGCCTCTGGGTCTCCTCTATGCATTCCCAGCAATTCTCTTGATACCCAAAGTACTACAGAACGCAAAAGCCCTGGAAAGGGCCATCATTCTAATAGTCCCTCACTGGCCTCATCAGAGTTGGTTCTCCTTCCTTCGACTTCATCTTTTGGAAGAGCCTTGGATTCTGGACCCAGTTCCAGACCTTCTGACGCATCTGTCGGGGGCTCTTCATCCCTCCCTTCCATCCCTAAAATTGACAGCTTGGCTGCTCCAATTCCCAACATAGCCAGGTTCCATAACCTCTCAAACAAAACACAGCATATTTTAATATCTTCTCATAAATCCTCTACTAGAAAGGTGTACCTTAGCAAATAGGTTCATAGGTAGGCACTAGGCTATCTGCCTGAAGGCATTTATAAGCCTAGCCGTAATGTGTTGGCTTTCAAAGCCCCCTTAGATTAGTTCCCTATGCCTCTGTCCAGTAGAGCCATTGAAGTGATCCCTGGGATAAACATTCTGTTTCCCATCCACTCGTCAAGGTTTCTCTTGAAGAGGGTTAGCGAGGAGCTCTGCCTAATGTAAATTGGAATCTTGTTCCAGAGCATGGGAAGTCTCTGGGACTGCATAGGGCATCTTCTTCAGTTCAGTGATCCTCTTGGTGAGGTACTTCTGTGGTTTTTGCAGATGTTCTTCATGTTTCAGTTTTGCAGTCATTACATTTGGGTACTCTGCTGGCAGGTTGCCCTGAGTCGGCCTGAATTCCAAAGTCTTTGGTCCTGCGTCGGTTGCGGTCTCCTCTTCCATGACGTCAGGTCATCAGGGGTATAAAACAAGCAGCCAACGCCATTTTCTTTAGTCTTTCTTGCTCCACGGTGCCCGAAGCAGAAGCATTGCGCAAGTGCCGGTCGGCCGACTCCTGAAATATTCGAGTTTGAGTTTCAGAACCGAAGTCTTCACTAAAGCTAAGTACCCCATTGGGGAAACTTTTTTCTTGCTCCATACCAATGTCAGAAAAAGTTAATAATTGTATTACTTGTGGCAAGCAAATACCTCCTAATGATTTCCATTTATACTAGGCCCTGATCACAACGTGCCTGGCTGTCGGTTTTGTGCTAGATTTAACCAACGCACTATTAAGCATAGGTATTTTTTTGCCTCAAAGTATTTTGGAAACAGATTTAACAACCCAGAAATGTTGTCGGATAGCAATCCGACTACCGGAGTACATAAAAAACGCAAAGAAAAGGACAGAGGCAGACAGTTGAGGTCCAAAACCGACGACCAAGCTTCTCCTAAGCCGCTCGCCAGTTCACCGGTACTCAGTGAGGTGCTTTCGCAGCCCCTGATACCCGCTACTTTCGAGTCGCAGGCCCCTACCAAGACCCAAGTGGAGTCCGGCATGCCGCGAGATACTCAAACTATTGGACCCACGGATGTATCTCCCTTGGATGGGTCCGGAGCCGCTGAGCAGGCACCAGCTTCTGAGGGTGTATTCAGGCCTCAACATTTTTATATCAATTCGACAACACCTGCAAAACCAAAGACAAAAGCAACTTCTAAAACTAAAAAAGTGACGCATGAGCCACATGCACAGGCCGCTATGCCTAAAATGGCTGAAGACCTTATTACCTTGATCAGGGGTTCCCATCCCCCTCTTGATAAGAGGCCTAGGCAAGACACTGATTATGAATCTTCAGATCAGGTTTCTATTTCTTCTGATTCCCCTTCTGATCAGGAATTTATCTATACCTCCCTATAAGGATTCTGATGCAGAGGAGTCTATACCATCTGCATCACCTCCTGAGGATTATTCATTTGGAGAAACCTTGCATACTTTGAGGGAGCATTTTCACTGGGAGAGTCAAGATTTCTCAGAATCAAAAAAGAGGCTCAGGGATTTCCTCCTTCTTCCTCAGCACAGGCTTTTAGCCATACCCCCTGATGTTCTTCATCTCACATTGCTGCAGTCCTAACACTTGGGTAGTCCGCTGTCCCAGTCGGCCCGAATACCAAAGTATAAGGCTGACGTCGGTCAAGGCGCATTTGACTGACATCAGAACGTCAGGGTACAAATGCGCATGACCGACGTCATATCCTCCGTCTTTTTTGCCGCATGGTCCGATGCAGAAGCAGTATTGCGAGTGCAGGTTGGCGTTCTGAAATTTTCTGAAGTCGGAGTTTCAGACCGAATCAAAGTTGGCTAAGTACCCCGTTGGGGAATATTTTGGTTTTTCTTGCCTCAGTATTTAACCGGATGTCAGAAAAAGTGAATAACTGTATTTCTTGTGGGAAACAGATACCTCATAGAGATTACCATACATTGTGTATACCTTGCTTAGGGCCTGAGCACGGCGTTGTTGGCTGTCGCTCTTGTGCTAGATTTAACAAGCACTATTAAGAGAAGATTAGATTGTGCCAGGTTAGTTTTGGGAAGCGTTGTAATTACAACATGCCGTCGGATGCTCCGGCGCCGCTTTCTAAAAGCAAGGACAAAGCAGCGAAGCCTAGGGTGGAAGAACCGTCTGTCCCGGACGTCGGTTCTTTAGAGGCTCGGTGGAGCCGGTGGTTCTACCAGAAGTTCCTCTGGATTCTCAGGGTGAGACTTTACTGTTACAAGATGTGTCCTCTCAGGAGGTAGGCCAGGCTGAAGGGGCTTCTCAGGTAGCTGTTCTCCCTCCCTTCCTAAGGTGGTTAGGCCCTCCCTTCTGTTTCCAAGGCTCCTTCTAGAGGTAGGCCAGGGTTAACTTCAGTGGGGTCTCCCCTAGTTCTTCAGGGTCTCTGCCTAAGAAACATATGCTTAAAATGGCAGAAGATTTGATTACTATGATTAGAGGTTCTTTACCCCCCCCTGATAAGAGGCCTAGGGTGGAACCTGAGCTTGAAAGTTTTGAGCAGTGTTCGAGGCTTCTGAGTCTTGGCTGAAGACTTGCAGGAGTATCCTCCTTATTCTGATTCTGATGTAGATGACTCTACACCTTGCTTCTCCTCCTGAGGATTTTTCTTTTCAGAGACCCTTCATTCCATGAGGGAGCATTTTAAATGGGAAGGTCAAGATTTCTCTGATTCTAGGAAAGGCTTAGGGAATTTTGTTTCTACCCCAGCATAGGCCTTTAGCTATACCTCCTGTTCTGGATGTGGTAGAGGATGTTTTGCAGAGGCTTCCCTGAACCCTGATTCTTTGCCTCCTGCCCCAGTTAAACCGGACAGGTATTATAGGGTGCCTGAAGCTCATAAGTATCTTTTAAGAGTCCCAGGGCAGACCCAGAAACTGTTTCTCAGGGCCCTAAAGGTGTTAAGGCTTCTGTTGTTAAAAATCCTGTTCCTTCTGATAAAGAGGCAAGGGCTTTGGATAGATGGGGGAAAAAGGTGTATACTTCTTCCACTTTAGCCATGAGGGCTTTGAATTGCCAGTTTCACATGTTGAAATACCAAAATTATCTCCTTTCACAATTGAAGTCTAAGGTAGATGCTCTGGCGGAAGGTATTGAGTGTAAAGAGTTGCAGGATTTAGTTCATGTTTCTGAACAAGTGGGTAAGCATTCCTTGCAATGTGGTTTTGATGCTGTACAGGCCTCTTCGAGGGTGGCAGCCACTGGTTCTGTTCTTCGCAGGCATGCCTGGCTCAAGGATCAGAATTTAGCTGAACATGTAAAGACAAGGATTTTAGATGCTCCTTTACAATCTGATGTGTTATTTGGTGCCTGTGGACGCAGTTTTAAAGAAAATGGAGGACAAGGCTAAGTCTATGCAGACTGTTAAAGATTTTTGCAGGTTCAGCCTCCAAAGTTTAGTAGAAATTGGCCTACTAAGGGGTGGACTTATCCTTCTTATGATTCTCAGTCTAGGGGTAGATCTAGGCGTGGTAGGGGCAGAGCTCAAGGTTCTTTTAGGCCTAGAGCAGGCAGTTCGCCTGCCCAGTCTTCTGGTGAGGGCAGGGGTCAGTCCTTTCGTAAGCAGACCCAATGACTTGCCTTTTCAGCTGCCAGAGCCTTCTCGTCTGGCAGCACCTTTGGGAGGAAGGCTGGCACTTTTCAAAGAAAACTGGAGTGTTATTACCCAAGACAGATGGGTATTGGATATCGTTCACCACGGTTACAGGTTTTATTTCCATACCTTGCCTCCTTTCAAAGGCATGCCAGACATTCCTCCTCTACAAAGACAAGAGGCTCACAAGCAAATTTCTCTGTTGCTCCAGATAGGGGCCATTCAGCGGTTCCTGTGCCAGAAAGGGGCCTAGGATTTTATTCTCGCCTGTTCCTAGTACCAAAAAGGGGAACACGTGGAGACCAATTTTGGATTTGTCTATCCTCAACACTTATTTGGACATTCCCAAGTTCAAAATGTTGACGTTACAACAGCTTTTACCTCTGCTGGGCAAAGATCACTGGATGGTAACTTTAGATCTCAAGGAGGCTTACCTTCATGTGCCTATCAGACTCAGTTGCAGGAAGTATCTGCGTTTTCGAGCTGGAAATTCCCATTATCAGTTCTCTGCATTGCCCTTTGGCTTATCTACTGCGCCCAGAGTATTCACAAAAGTTCTGGCTCCAGTTGTAGCTTGGTTCAGGCTAAAAGGAATACAAATCTATCCTTAGTTGGGCGACTGTCTGTTTCTGGCTCAAGAAAAGGACGAGCTTCTTCTTCAGCTGGATTATGTGATTGCAGTGCTAAGATGCCTGGGGTATTCTGTGATCGAGATAAAGTCCAGTCTAGTACCCTCTCAAGACATGTGCTTTCTGGGTGTGAGACTGAATACAGCAGCCCAGATGGCCTTTTAACCCCGGACAAACAAAAGAGTCTATCCCTTTACTTCCATCAACTATCTCATCAGTCCGTGCTGACTGCAAGGACAGTCCTTCAAGCATTAGGGTTCATGGCATCTTGTATTCTGGTGCTTCCCAATGCCAAACTGCATATGAGGAAGCTACAATGGTATCTCAAAATGTATGGACACAGCACTGCCAGGATCTGGACACTGTCATTCAAATAATACCTTGCATTCAAAAGGAATTTTTGTGGTGGGCTCAGGAATGTCACCTAAACAAGGGACTCTCTGTGACCCGGCCAGAGGCGAGTCAGATTCTAACGACAGATGCCTCAGACATAGCTTGGGAGCTCATCTGAATGGAAAGTGGATACAAGACAAGTGGCCTGCCAGACTACAGCATCTACATATCAACATGAAGGAGATGTTAGCAGTCCAGTTTGCATTGAAGGCTTTCAAGGAGTTACTTCTTCCAGGGCAGGTGTTGATTCTAACAGACAACACAACTGTCATGTGGTACATCAACAAGCAAGGGGGAACACATTCTTATCCTCTATGCAGGCAAGCAATGATTTTGTGGGAGACTGCGCTCAGCTTGCAGCTTACTCTTCAAGCAAGGTTTCTGCCAGGAGCACAGAACTCCTTAGCAGATGTGTTAAGCAGGCAAATCATGGATCCCCACAGTGGAAACTGGATCTTCATGTATTTCAAAATTGACAGTGTCATGGGGAACTCCAGACATAGATCTGTTCGCTTCTCCACTAAACCACCAGCTGCCAAAGTTTTGCACGAAAAGTTATCATCACACAGCTTGGAAAGTGGATGCTCTTTCGTTCAGTTGGGAAAATCTTCATGTGTATGCCTTTCCACCTCTGCCTCTCCTCCCAAAGGTACTCCTAAAGGTCAGACAAGACAAGCCAAGGATGATTTTGATAGCTCCAGATTGGCCTCGGCAACACTGGTACCCATTACTGAGGAATCTGGTAAGAAAGCCTCCATGGCCTTTACCTTTGATTCCACACCTTTTGTCTCAGAGGGACGGTCATCTGCTCAATGTCAAGCTTCACTCTCTTCATCTAACAGCCTGGCATATTCTCTTTTGAACCACAGCAGGTCTCAACTTCCTCAACAAGTTTTGAATGTGATTAAGGAAGCCAGAAGACCTAGTACACGTAAGGTGTATGCAGAAAAATGGAAGAGATTTTTATTTTGGAGTGCAGCAAAGGATTTGGATGTTTCTGAGCCTAATTTGAGTGTGGCTCTTCAATATCTTACTGAGCTATTGGACAAAGGTTTGTCTTTCTCTTCCATTAAGATTCATGCTGCAGAAATTTCAGCTCACTATGATTGTGACCCACCATTGTTTTCTCATCCTTTGTTCAAGCAATTTCTTAGAGGGGCAAAGAATATAAGACCCCCACGAAGAGCTCCTACTCCTGCTTAGGACCTCAATTTTGTGTTGGAGAAACTTACTCTGCAACCTTTTGAGCCTGCGGCTACTGCTGAGTTGAAATACTTGTCATGGAAGACTGCTTTTTTGTTGGCCATTACTTCTGCAAGAAGGGTTTCTGAATTGCAGGCCCTTATGGCGGTGGAGCCTTTTTTGATTTTTCATAAGGATAGGGTATCATTACGTACTAATCCTTCATTTATGCCTAAGGTGGTTTCTAGTGTGGCTTTAAACCAAACTATTCATTTGCCTACTTTTTATGCAGATCCCCAAAATAGGGGGGAAAAGATTTTGCACACTTTAGATGTACACAGGCAGTTGCGTTATTATTTAAGCAGGACTAGGGATTTTAGGCAGTCTCAGCAGTTGTTTGTTTCTTTTGCTTTGAGTTCTCAGGGCAAGCCTGTGTCAAAACAAACTATTTCTAAGTGGATTGGGTTTTGCATTGCATTCTGTTACTCCCACCATGGCAAAGAGATTCCAGCTGGGATTAGGCCTCATTCCACTAGGGCTACTGCCACTTCAACAGCATTTCTAAGGGGGGTGGCAACTAAGGATATTTTGGAGGCAGCTACTTGGAGTTCAGTGCATACTTTCTCCAAGCATTACCACCTTCCTCTCTATTCTAAGTCCAGGGCTGGTTTTGCCACTGCTGTGTTGCAGGGCATTTTGGCAGCTCCTGCTTCATTATAGCTTAGCCATCCTACCTTACCTCTGCTTTGGGATTCTACCCAAGTGTTAGGACTGCAGCAATGTGAGATGAAGAACATAGTACAGTTTTGTACCTACCATAAATGTAGATGTTCAAGATCCACATTGCTGCAGTCAATCCCTCCCTCCTTCCCTCTGTGTTTAGGGGTGGTTGTGTGGGTGAGGTTCTATTTTTGTACATTTGTATATATTGTACATATTTTAGGCACAGGAGTGTTTTGGTGTTTTTTGGTTTTGGCCTTATCTTTTTAGGGTCTTCTGACATCTGGGGCAAGAAAAGACTGAGGATATGACGTCGGTCATGCGCATTTGTACCCTGACGTTCTGATGTCAGTCAAATGCGCCTTGACCGACGTCAGCCTTATACTTTGGTATTCGGGCCGACTGGGACAGCAGACTACCCAAGTGTTAGGACTGCAGCAATGTGGATCTTCGAACATCTACATTTATGGTAGGTACAAAACTGTACTTTTTAGACATTGTGGATGATGTGTTTTCGGAGTCAAGCTTGACCCCTGACTCCTTACCTCCGTCTCCCAGCAAGCCTGATAGATATTACAGGGTCCCTGACTCTCACAAATTTTTATTTAGAAACCCTGTTGCTGATCCTGAAACTATTTCACAGGGTCCAAAGGGAGTTAAGGCCTCAACAGCAAAACATCCTACCCCCTCTGACAGAGATTCAAGGGCACTGGATAGATGGGGAAAAAGGTTTATACATCTGCAACCTTGGCAATTAGGGCCTTAAACTGCCAGTTTCATATGCTCAAGTATCAACAACATGTTATGGGATTGCTGAAACAGAAAATGATGTTGATTTCTGAATGTGCAGAAAATAAAGAATTGCAGGAATTATTGCATGCAGCTGAACAGGTTGGAAAGCATACTTTGCAATGTGGTTTTGATTCCTTAGAGGCCTCCTGCAGGGCCGCAGTTACTGGATCTGTGATTAGGAGGCATGCCTGGCTAAAAGAGCAAAATTTGCCTGATCATGTTAAAGCTGAATTACTGGATACACCTTTACAGCATGATACTCTGTTTGGTATTAAGGCAGAGGTTTTAAAGAAAATGGAAGACAAAGCTAAGCCTATGCAAACTGTAAAAGACTTCTTACAAGTGCAGCCACCAAGATTCAGTAGACACTGGCCTACAAAAAATTGGTCCTTTCCTGTGTCAGACAGAGCTCAAAGGGGCAAATCCAGACGCCGTAAGGTTTCCAGATACCAGGCACAAGATTCTTACAGGTCAAAGCAATGGGGCGTTTCTACCTCCAAATCTGGAGGAGATAAAGTGCAAACCTACAGAAAACAGTCCCAGTGACTTCCCTCTGCCTTCACCAAGCACTTACCTTTTGGCAGCACCCTTAGGGGGAACATTAGCACTTTTTGCTCAAAATTGGCAGTTAATAATCCAGGACAAGTGGGTGCTAAACATAGCATCACAGGGATACAGATTCCACTTCCATACTCTGCCAGTGGCAAACGGTTGGCCAGATCTGCCAAAAAATCAATGGGCAGAGGCACAGAAACAGGTTATGTCTCTCATGGATATGGGGGCCATTCAGCCAGTACCAGAACAGGAAAAAGGACAAGGTTTTTACTCAAGACTGTTCTTGGTACCCAGAAAGGACAAGGCCTGGCAGCCAATACTGGATTTATCGATTTTGAACACATACCTGGACATTCCAAAATTCAAAATGCTGACTTTGCAGCAGCTTCTGCCCATGCTTGGCAAGAATGCTTGGCTGGTGACATTAGACCTAAAAGAGGCATACCTGCATGTCCCAATAAGGCAATCGTGCAGAAGATACTTCAGATTCAAGGCTGGCTTAATGCATTAGCAATTCTCTGCACTGCCCTTTGGCTTATCTACTGCACCCAGGGTCTTTACAAAGTGCCTGGCACCAGTAATTGCTTTTTGCAGTCAAAGAAGTATACAGATATATCCTTACTTGGACGAATGTCTCATTAATGCAGAGAACAAGGACATTCTTCTTCGACACCTGACATTTGTGAAAAGGCTTCTAACATGCCTAGCATACACAGTAAACGAAAAGAAATCACAACTGGTACCCTCTCAAAAGATAACATTCCTGGGTGCAAGCTTGAATACAACTACCCAGATGGCTTACCTCGCGCAAGACAAACAAAGGCAACTGACGACTTACTTCAAACTGATGGCAACAAAGACCCAGTTATCTGCAAGACAAACCTGCAGGCTTTGGGCTTCATGGCATCCTGCATCCTACTGATTCCATATGCAAGACTGCATATGAGGAAACTTCAATGGTACCTAAAAAGTTTGTTTATGGAGTCAACATTGTCACAGTCTGGAAGCAATGATTCCTCTCATTCCCTGCCTACAACAGGAGTATCTATGGTGGGCAAAGGCATGTCACCAAAACAATGGACGGGCCTTCACTCTACCCCTTGCCAGCCAAACCTTAACAGACCCATCAGATTATGCCTGGGGGGGGCCCACATGGCGGGAAGATGCATTCAGGGCATATGGACCCCAAAACAAATGCATCTACATATCAACCAAAAAGAGATGCTAGCTGTTCAAATGCCCTGACAGCCTTCAAGGATTTACTTCATCCAGGACAACTACTGATAAAGACGGACAACACCACGGTTATGTGGTATATAAAAAAGCAGAGGGGCACACACTCCTACCTCCTTTGCAGATAAGCTGTGGCAGTGTGGGACACAGCTTTGACTTAGCAAATATATCTTCAAGCTCAATTCCTGCCAGGAAAACAAACTACTCTGGCAGACGATTTAAGCCGAAACCTTATGGACCCTCACGAGTGGAAACTAGATCCACAAGTCTTCAGCATGATAACAAAGAAATGGGGGAGCCCGGACATAGATCTATTTGCCTCTCCTCAAAATTATCAGTTGAAAAGAAAATTATCAGTTGAAAAGATTCTGCACAAGGACTTATCACAGACAAGCATGGAAAGTGGACGCCCTATCCTTCAGTTGGAAAAACCTATCAGTTTATGCCTTTCCTCCTCTGCCTCTTCTTCCCAAGGTCCTACTAAAAGTCAGACAAGAGAAACCAAAGATGATACTAATTGCCCCAGACTGGCCCCGCCAATACTGATACGCAATTCTAAGGAACTTGTTTCAATACCCAGCTTGGACCTTACCGCAAAGACCTCAACTACTGTCCCAGCAAAGCAATCAGATCCTGCACAATCAACTCCAGACACTGAAACTGGTAGCATGGCTGATCATGTAGGCATACAAACAACACCTCTCAGTAAAGCTGTGATGGATGTCATTTTGGAAGCCAGAAGGCCTACAACTAGAAAATCTTATGCTGATAAATGGAAGAGATTCTGTGCTTGGAATCAAGCACAAGGAACTGATACAGCAGAACCAAATATTCCTCAGATATTACAATTCTTGACTGAGATGCTTGACAAAGGCCTATCTTTCTCATCAGTTAAAATCCATGCCTCTGCCATTTCGGCTCATTACAATACAGAGCCACCAATCTTTTCCCATCCTTTACTAAAGCAGTATCTTACAGGAGCCAAAAATGTAAGGCCTCCTAGATAATCACCAATGCCTGCATGGGACCTCAATTATGTGTTGGAAAAACTCACCCTGCCTCCATTTGAACCAGCTGATACTGCTGATATAAGGTTTTTATCATGGAAAACAGCTCTGCTACTAGCAATTACTTCAAGTCCACAAAAAGAAGAAAATCCAACGAGTCACCCAAGACTAACCACACAGTGTTTATTGAGAAATAAATGTGAAGCGCTTTTCGTCGCTCAATGTTTGAGCAACTTCTTCAGACATTAATGACTTGATCTAGTTAATTATTTATACTCACATCACTTACACCACTTAGTTACACATCAATTAAAATTTAAAGTGAAGCAGCAAGTAATATGTATTAAAAATATATATGTTTAAAAACACATAAGCATCAACTCACAATAATTATAGCCAATAGAAGTAAACGTATACAAATTTCAAAAACAAAAAAACAATAATTAATAAAAATAACTAGAATATACAGTATATCCAAAACAAGTTGTAAATGTAATCAATAAACCTGTAAGGAATTCAGTATCAAATCCTATGCTCCCTAAGCCCAATAGCAATAAATTCAATTCAATTGTTCAAATATTAAAAAATATATAAATATATATTTTTATTATATATATATTTTATTATATATATATTTTTTATATAAACATCATGTTAACAAAGCAGGACAACATTTCAAAGAAGCCTTTAAAAATACATAAAAATGTATAATGTAAAAATACCATAAGTAACTACCCTTATCATTAAGTAAGTATATATTTATGTACAAGTATTAAATATTTGTTAAATCTAATAAATACATCCCATAACTAAAATATAAACCTGTACAATACAATAGTACATTATGATTTCTTGTTATGTTTTGTTTTTTTATTGCTGTTAATTATTTAATCTGTTCTGAATATAAAAAAATTGTATATATAATAATTACTTCAGCAAGAAGAGTCTCAGAGCTGCAGGCCCTCATGGCTGTGGAGCCTTTTATCATATTTTACCCAGACAGGGTGTCTCTGAGGACAAATCCTTCATTTATGCCTAAGGTGGTTTCCAGTGTGGCTCTTAACCAAACTATTCATCTGCCAACCTTTTATCCAAATCCACAGAACAAGGGGGAGAGAATTCTGCATTCCTTGGACGTACACAGACCACAAAGATTCTACTTGAGCAGGACTAAAGCTGTAAGAAAAACTGAGCAATTACTAGTGTCATATGTTGCAGGATCAGAAGGAAAGTCTATTTCAAAGCAGACTATTTCAAAGTGGATAAGCCACTGCATTTGTTTCTGCTACTTACACCATGGCAAACCTGTGCCCAAGGGCATTAGATCTCATTCCACTAGAGCTGCAGCTACTTCAGCAGCCTTTCTCAGAGGAGTACCAACCAAAGACATTCTAGAGGCTGCTACTTGGAGTTCTGTTCACACCTTTATAAAGCATTATTATTTGCCTCTCTACTCTAAGTCTAGGGCAAGCTTTGCCACTGCAGTTCTGCAGGGCCTTATAGCCGCACCTAATGCTGTTTAGCTTCAGCCTCCCATTCATAGCTTTGGGATTCTGCCCAAATGTAATGACTGCAACAGTGAAACATGAAGAACATAATACAGTTGTGTATACTTAGCATAAATGTAGATGTTCGAGTGCATTCACTGCTGCAGTCCAGGTTACCCGCCCACCATACCCCTTTCATTCTGGAGTTTAACTTTCCTTCTCGATCTTCTACAACCTATGTGGTGTATTTGCTTGTAGATGAAGGTAAAGTTTGTATTGATGCATGTATATATAGTTTTTATATATATATTTTTGCTACCTTTTTGGGGGCACCTGACCTCTAGGGCAAGAAAAACTAAAGAAAATGGCATCGGCTGCTTGTTTTATACCCCTGACGACCTGACGTCATGGAAGAGGAGACTGCAACCAATGCAGGACCCAAGACTTTGGAATTCAGGCCGAGGGCAACCTGCCAGCAGATTACCCAAATGTAATGACTGCAACAGTGAATACACTCGAACATCTACATTTATGGTAAGTGTTCACAACTTTGTTGCAGGTGTCTTGTAAGGTACATCCCAAATGGGGCATTGTACTCTATGATGGGTCTGATGAGTGATGCATAGAGGGGCCCAATGACCTCTTTCGATCTGGATGCAAACCCTTTTGTGATTAGGTGGGCCACGTAGAAGGATTTTCTAACAACTTTGGCAATGTGATTATCAAAGGAGAGGTTACTATCTACTTCGGTCCCCAGATCCCTTGTTACGTCTTCCGTATTTAGGGGTCTACCACCTATGTGGTAGTTTGTGGGTACTTTGTTTTTTCCAAAGGGGATGACTGTGCACTTTTTGGCATTTAGCTTGAGACCATGATTTTGACACCAGGTATCTGTCTCAGTGAGACCCTTTTGGAGGATGTCTCTGTCAGCCGGAGAGTCAGTTATAGCCCCTAATTTGCATTCGTCTGCAAACTTGGTCAGCCATAGTCCTCCTTTGCTTGCCTGTACCTCTGAGAAGTGTATGCTGAACAGGAGGGGTCCTAGGACTGAGCCCTGGGGAACGCCACTTGTAACCGGTTTAGAGTCAGACCTAGCTCCTGCAACTCTTACCATGTGCGTTCTGTCTGTGAGCCAGTTGGCAACCCATCTTGTGACGTAGGGGTTTATGTTCAGGCTGGTGAGCTTGTCTATAATACCCGAGTGGGAAATGGGGTTGAATGCCTTTGCGAGGTCTAGGTAAGCTGTGTGGACCACCTTTCCCTCGTCTATAGCCTTGTTAACTGTCTTAAAGAAGTCCACCAGGTTTAGGAGGCATGATCTGCCCTTAACAAAGCCGAACTGGGTAGGGTCCAGTGTTTGGAGGTTTCCAATGTCTCTGTTAATAAGATCCATGATGATGCGCTCCATAGCTTTGCAGACCAAGTTAGTCAGGCTTATAGGGTGATGGTTCCCGGGGTCCGTTGTGGCTCCACCTTTGTGGAGTGGAATAACCGTTGCTGTGCACCACTCTGTGGGCATGTAACCTGTGGAGACGCTGAGTTTAAAGAGTGTGTTTAGGTGAGGGATTAGTTCATCTTTGAGCTCGTCTAGGACGCAGCCTGGGACACCATATGGTCCCATTGATGCTGTGTTTTTGGCTTTGGAGAGGGCTGTTTTAACCTGAGTGTCTGTGGTTTCAGGGCCACTACATTCTTCTGGTATAGTTATGGGCCCTTTTGGGGGTGAGAGGGGGATTGAAGTTTGCACTGAACCTGTCTGCCAGGATGTTGGCTATATCGGTCGGTTCAGTGTATTTTGTGCCATTCTGCACTAACTCCGAGCAGATCTGAGAATTGCCACTTAGATTCTTGATATAGCTAAAGAATGCCTTGTGGTTATCTTTGGAGTCCATGGCAATTTTTCTTTCGAAGCTAGCCTTGGATGATTTTATGAGGGGACAAGTGTCTTGCTGATACTGATCAGGGATGTCTTCCCTTCTTGGGATTTTACTCTCTTCTGTACTAGTTTCCTCCTTCTATTGTATAGCTTGTTTATGGCATGGGTTCACCAGACTGGTTTCCTTTTCTTGAAGGAGTGAGTCTTGGTATTGTTTTGGGATAGCATGATCCATGCATTCTTGTAGGTGCCCGTAGAGTGCATTAGTAAAGGATTTTGCAGCTTGGACAGCGTTATCCTTTAGCATGGGGGCTTTGAAACTTCCCACCTTGATCTTAAGTAACGTGAAGTTTGATTTTGAAAAGTTTTTCACGGTGGTTTCTTTGACCGGGGGTGGTGGTGGAATGTGAATATCCAGAGTGATTAGTTTATGGTCAGATCTAACCAGTGAGGGGTTGGCCTCCAGTGTGGAACACCGGTCGCCCATGTTGGTGATGACCAGGTCCAATATATTGTCACCTCTGGTGGGGGTGTTGACCAGTTGATCCAGGGCGTTTGAGTTTATAAATTCTAGGAAATGTTGGGCAAGGGAGTTTGTTCTTAAGTAGATGTTCTTCGTGTTTCACTGTTGCAGTCATTACATTTGGGTAATCTGCTGGCAGGTTCCCCTCAGTCGGCCTGATTAACAAAGTCTTGGGTCCTGTGTCGGTTGCTGTCCCTTCTTCCATGACGTCAGGTCGACAGGGGTATAAAACATGCATCCAACGCCATTACATCAGTCTTTCTTGCTATGCGGTGCCCGAAGCAAAAGCAGTTTGTAAGTGCCGGTCGGCCGACTCCTGAAATTTTCGTTTTCGAGTTTCAGAACCGAAGTCTTCAACTTAAAGCTAAGTACCCCGTTGGGGAAACTTTTTCTTGCTCCTTACCGATGTCAGTAAAAGTTAATAATTGCATTACTTGTGGAAAGCCAATACCTCACAAAGATTTTCAGTCATACAGTATTCCTTGCCTAGGCCCTGACCACAACTTTCCTTGCTGTCAGTTTTGTGCTTTATTTAATCAGCGCACTATCTGTCGTCGGTACATTTTTGCCTATAAGTATTTCGGTTCTCGGTTTAATTATCCAGAAATGCTGTTGGTTAGCCATCCGACTACCGGGATTCCAAAAAAAGCAAAGACAGGCCGCCGAGGTCCAAAACGTTCGACGACGCTTCTCCTAAGCCAGTCGCCAGTTCGCCAGTATTCAGTGAGGCACTTTCACAGCCCCTGATACCCGCTGATTCTGATTCGCAGGCCTCTACTGAGACCCATTCGGAGTTCGGTATGTTGCAAGATGCTTCACCTATGGAACCCGCAGATGTCTCTACCTTGGATGGGTCCGGAGCCGCTGTGCAGGCACCGGCTTCTGAGGGTGTATTCAGGCCTACAGACTTGCATATTAAACCGACTCCACCTTCATTACTAAGGTCTAAATCTCGATCTATGTCTAAAAAACCGACGCCCGGGCCACATGTTCAGGCCCCTATGCCTAAAAAACAAATGATCAAAATGGCTGAAGATTTAATTACTCTAATTAGGGGTAGTCAGCCCCCCCCCGAGGCCTAGGGCTGAGTTTGATTATGAATCTTCTGATAAGATTTCTGTTTCTTCTGACTCTTCTAATGACCTGGATTTGCACATACCTACTTATAAGGATTCTGATGCAGAGGATTCCATTCCCTATAATTCCCCTCCTGAGGATTTTTCTTTTGGGGAAACTTTACATACCTTAAGGGAGCATTTCTGCTAGGAAAGTCAGGAATTTTCTGATTCAGAAAAGAGGATTGGGGATTTCCTTCTTCTACCTCAGCATAGGCCTTTGGCTATACCTCCTGTACTAGACATAGTTGATGATGTGTTTTCGGAATCCATTATGGCTCCTGATTCCCTGCCTCCGGCACCTAGTAAACCTGACAGATACTACAGGGTTCCTGAGTCCCACAAGTTCCTTTTCAAAAATCCTGTTGCAGATCCAGAGACCATTTCTCAGGGGCCCAAGGGCATTAAGGCTTCTACTGCTAAAAATCCTACCCCTTCTGATAGAGACTCCATGGCGCTGGATAGATGGGGTAAGAAGGTTTATACGTCTGCAACCTTGGCAATCAGGGCTTTAAACTGCCAATTTCATATGTTAAAATATCAACAACATACTATTGGACTGCTTAAACAGAAAATGATGTTGATTCCTGACTGTGTGGAAAATAAAGATTTACAGGATTTATTGCATTCTGCTGAACAAGTTGGAAAACATATTTTGCAATGTGGTTTTGATTCTTTAGAGGCCTCGTGCAGGGCTGCTGTTACTCGGTCTTTGCTTAGAAGGCATGCATTGCTTAAGGAGCAATCTTTGCCTGATCATGTTAAAGTGAAATTGTTGGACACTCCTTTAAATCAGGACCGCCTGTTTGGCAATAAAGCTGAAGAAGTTCTAAAAAAGATGGAAGATAAAGCTAAATCTATGCAAACTGTTAGATTTCTTACAAGTGCAACCTCCAAGATTTAGTAGGCAGTGGCCTACTAAGAATTGGTCTTTTCCAGCTCCTTCCAGATCCTCTCAAGCCAAACCCAGACACATCAAAAGCACCAGGTTTCAGTCTCAGGGGACTCTCTAAGCAGTGGGGGCCTCCACTTCCAAATCTGGAAATAACAAGACACCCCCACAACGGTAAACAGTCTCAATGACTTCCTTTTAAAATTACCAAGCACTTACCTTTTAGCCACCCCTTTGGGGGGAAAGATTGCTCTTCATGCAAAGAACTGGGAACTCATAACCCAGGACAAATGGGTTTTTAAATAGTGTCCCAGGGATGCAGATTTCATTTCCACACTTTGCCAACACCAAACGGGTGGCCAGACCTCCCCCAAATCAGTGGGCAGAGGCTCAAAAACAAGTACTTTCCCTCTTAAACATGAGGGCTATTCAGCCAGTACCAGAAGAGGAAAAGGGACAAGGTTTCTATTCCAGGCTTTTTCTGGTACCCAGAAAAGACAAATCTTGGTGTCCAATTCTGGACCTGTCTACTCTAAACACCTTTCTGGACATTCCAAAATTCAAGATGCTGACTCTTCACCAGTTACTTCCTATGCTAGGCAAAGATGCCTGGTTGACAACTCTAGATTTAAAAGAAGCATACCTGCACATGGGAATCTTGCAGAAAATACCTACGCTTCAAAGCAGGTTGCTTGCATTATCAGTTCTCTGCACTGCCCTTTGGCTTGTCTATTACATCCAGGGTATTCACAAAGTGCCTGGCTCCGGTTATTGCATTTTGCAGGTAAAGAAATCCTCAAATATATCCATACCTGGACGATTGTCTAATTCAGGCAGAAAACCAGGGCATACTTCTAAATCATCTGGCATTTGTAAAAAGGGTTCTAACTTGTCTGGGATACACCATAAACGAAAAGAAGTCACAACTGGTACCCTCTCAACAGATTATATTCCTGTGTGCAAGCTTGAATACACCTGCCCAGATGGCTTTCCTCATGCCAGAGAAGCAAATTCAGTTGGTAACTTACTTCAAACAAGTGGCCACAAAAACGCTGCCATCTGCAAGACAAATACTGCAAGCTTTGGGGTTCATGGCCTCCTGCATTCTTCTAATTCCATATGCAAGACTGCATATGAGGAAACTACAGTGGTACTTAAAAAGTCAATGGAGTCAACATTGTCACAGCCTGGAAACAATGATTCCTATCATACCTTGCCTATGCCTGGAGTTCCTATGGTGGGCAGAGGCCTGCCACCAAAACAAGGGGCTGCTATTCACACTACCCCCTGCCACCCAAACCCTAATTACAGATTCATCAGACTATGCGTGGGGGGCTCACCTGGCAGGAAAGTGCATTCAGGGCAAATGGAACCCAAATCAAATGCACCTACATATCAATCAAAAAGAAATGTTAGGTGTACAGAATGCTCTGACAGCCTTCAAGGACTACATTCTTCCAGGACAACTAATGGTAAAGATGGACAACACCACAGTTGTGTGGTACATAAACAAGCAGGGGAGTATACATTCTTACCCCCTCTGCAGACTAGCCATGGCATTGCAGCTCAATTCCTGCCAGGAAGATTGAATACACTGGCAGACGGACTAAGCAGAAATCTTATGGATCCACACGAGTGGAAGCTAGAGCCACGGATTTTCAACATGTTGACAAGCAAATGGGGGAGCCCAGACATAGATCTATTTGCCTCCCCCAGAACTACCAGTTGGACAAGTTTTGCACAAGGACTCCCCGCAAAAAAAGCCTGGAAAGTGGATGCTCTGTCCTTCAGCTGGAAAAACCTATCAGTTTACGCCTTTTCCCCTCTGCCTCTGCTCTGCAAAGTTCTGCTGAAAGTCAAGCAGGACAAACCAAGAATGATTTTGATTGCTCCAGACTGGCCGCACCAACACTGGTACCCACTCTTGCGCAGTGTGTCACAAATATCTCCATGGCACCTGCCTCAGAACCCTTCCTTGCTGTCTCAGCAGGAGAACCAAATTCTGCACCCTCAGCTTCCAACATTGAATCTTGCAGCCTGGCTAATCACTTAAATTCACCCTTATCATCCCTCAGAAACCTGTAATGGATGTCATCTTGGAGGCGAGAAGACCTAGCTCTAGAAAATCTTATGCTGACAAATGGAAAAGATTCTGTGCCTGGAACCAATCTTTAGGGATGAGCACAGCAGCTCCCAATTTACCTCAGATTTTGCAATACTTAACTGAGATACTTCACAAGGGCCTGTCTTTTTCCTCTAATAAAATCCACGCTTCAGCTATTTCAGCTCACTATAACACAGAACCCACCCCTCTTCTCTCATCCCCTGTTCAAGCAGTATCTCAGAGGGGCAAAGAACTTGAGACCACCCAGGAGAGCTCCTACCCCTGCCTGGGATCTTAACTTTGTTTTGGAGAAACTCACTCTACCTCCTTTCGAGCCAGCTGCTACTGCAGACTTAAAGTTTCTTTCTTGGAAAACAGCCTTCCTTTTAGCAATCACTTCAGCTAGAAGGATATCTGAATTACAGGCCCTTATGGCAGTGGAGCCTTTCATCATCTTTCATGCGGACAGGGAATCTCTGAGGACCAAGCCATCCTTTATGCCCAAGGTGGTTCCATTGTGGCGCTTAATCAGTCCATTAATTTGCCAACCTTCTTTCCCAGTCCACACAACAAAGGGAAACTGATTCTGCATTCCTTGGATGTGCACAGACAACTTAGATTCTACTTTGACAGGACTAAATCTCGAAGAAAATCTGAACAGTTGCTGGTAGCATTTGCTGCAGGGGCAGAGGGGAAGGCTATTTCAAAACAAACCATTTCTAAATGGATAAGCCATTCCATTCATTTCTGCTGTAAGCACCATGGCAAACCTATTCCCCAGGGGATCAGATCTCACTCCACCAGGGCTGCATCTACTTCTACAGCCTTTCTCAGAGGTGTTCCTGCCAGGGATATTCTAGAAGCTGCAACCTGGAGTTCTGTACATACTTTTACCAAGCATTAAAATTTACCAATTTTCTCTAAATCCAGAGTTGGCTTTGCCACTGCTGTCTTGCAGGGCCTTATAGCTGCCCCTAATGCTGTATAAACTCCTCCTCCCAACCATAGCTTTAGGAATCTACCCAAATGTAAGGACTGCAACAGTGAAACACGAAGAACATAGTACAGTTTTGTACACTTACCATAAATGTAGATGTTCGAGTGTATTCACTGTTGCAGTCCTGGTTACCCTCCCTCCAGCCCCCTACTTTTCTCTGGCTATACCTCTACCTTCTTTTACTATGCTTAAAAGCCTTTTTGGTGTATTTGCTTTTGGTTGGAGGTATTTTTTTGTGTTTTTAATTTTATTTGCTCCTATTAGGGGGGGCACCTGACATCTGGGGCAAGAAAAACTGATATAATGGTGTTGGATGCATGTTTTATACCCCTCACGACCTGATGTCATGGAAGAAGGGACAGCAACCGATGCAGGACCCAAGACTTTGTTAATCAGGCTGGCTGAGTGCAGCCTGCCAGCAGATTACCCAAATGTAATGACTGCAACAGTGAATACACTCGAACATCTACATTTATGGTAAGTGTACACAACTGTACTTTCTCCCAGTTAATGTTTGGGTAATTGAAATCACCCAATATCAGGGTGTTTGGTAGGATCTTTGTTTCCCAGTGTTTCCAGGAATGCGGAGTGGGGATCCTGGGGACATGGTGGGTGATCTGTAGAAAGCTATAATTTGAATAGCAGTTTTGCCCATTGTTAGTTGCACGTGGATGATCTCTTAAGCATCGTGCTGTGCCACTAACCTGAAGGTGTGGGTATCCTTGATGAATATGGATACTCCCCCACCTTTTGTATTTCGGTCCAGGTTTTGTGGCCGAAATGTATGGTATAAGTTGTAGCCTGGTAGTGCTGGTGTGCTCTCTGGAGCCTTAAACCAGGTTTCTGTTACTGCACATATATCTATTTTCTCCATACTGAGGAGTGCCTCAAGTGCGTGCATTTTGAGGTTTAAACTTCTGGCATTGAGTAGCATTACCCTCAGTTTTTTGTTACTTGTGCTATTTATGGCGGTGGGTTTGTCTTTTGAGCCTTGCCTAAAAAAGGCACTATGGGGGTGGCAAGAACCTTGGCCAGTATTTGAAAACCTAAGGGTGACATTTGCAAGTTGTCTCTAGAGAAGCAGCGTGGCTTGTTGAGCATGTCATCCCAGGCTGACAGACACTGGATCCCCTTTGAATAATACCAGAAGCTTAGCCAATTGTTGAAATTGATAATTTTTTCTCTATACCGTGGTATAATTCTTGGGGAGGGCAGGATGCTACTCAGGGTCATACCAGCGTGGGCTACGTGATCAGAGAGCTCCTCCATGCCTCTTTTCATGTAGTCCATGGAGGTATGGCTCAGGTCATTCACACCAACATGGACAATGACAGAATCATATTTGTACTTGTTCTGGAGTGACCTGAGTGCTTGTCTTATGCGATGGATCATGGCACCCGACAGGCAGCTAGCAGTAACCTTCTCCTTGTTCAGCCTAGTGAGTGGGACGTCGGTGTGCCTGACTATAGAGTCACCTATTACTAATGTGTTGCATATGTTATTTTGCCTTAAGGGCTATGATTGTGTGGCACACTGGTTTTGTGAAGTGTGTTTCATGGTTTGTGTTGGGGGTGGAGGTTGCTTGGATGTCTGCTTTGGAGGTCTCTGTTGCTTTTGCAAATTTTTATTTAGAGCCTCCGAATGTGTTTTCATGTATTTATGTGTGCTTTTTGCCAGTGCTGGTTTCATAGGTCTATTTGAGACTGGTGGTTTGATGCAAGTAATTCCCTTCTCTTGACTGCCTTGTCAAATCTTGGGTTGAGAGAGCTTAGCCTCCAGTTTGGCTGTGTAATTGCATCTCTCGCATGTATTAGTGTTTGGTGGAAGGAGGAGTGGGTTGTCTGTGTACATGAGGTAATTGTAACATTGCCTCAAAATGCCCAGATTCACCAGTTGGACTGGAGAGTACACTTGAAACTGCCCTTTGGACATGCCTGGATAGGTACAGTGAACTGTTTTACTGATTGGCTGGTAAGGTCGACTAGAGACCCTTGTCCTTCTCTACAGTATAGGGGGGTCTAGTGCTAAGGTTTATTAGTGCTTGCTATTAGTTTTGAGCAAGTGCCGGGATGAGAAGTGAATGGTTTGAGTGCTTAAGTTGAAAGTTTGTCTAGCTCCAAGGGAAAATTGATGAGTAGACTTTGTGGAGCTGGGAATAGTTATACCCTAGCTCACCTGCGCTGCCTGGCCCGCAAAACCGTGCAAATGCGGGTTTTGTAGCAGGGAAATGAAAGAGAGAGAAATTAGCCCAAAATGGCCAATAAACTACTAATTTCTGGGCTGAAACCACTCCAGGGACAGATAGGCTGCTCAAAGCTCCCTCTCTCACAGTGAACACAGAAACTTCCTTCTATCCAAGTAAGGTATGGGCAAACACAGAAACTTGTACTACAGCCCTGAGACCAGCACTAACCTGAAAACTGGACTATACCAGCTTAGAAAGGCGGGAAAACAAGTATATTTTTTGTTTTTTTTTTCAGATAAAGCAGATACAAGCAAAAAAAAACACTTTAAATGCACAGAAATGGCTATCACACTTGAGTGTGTAGCCTACAACAGTTAAACAGGTAATTTAGGAGGAGAATTTCTATATGGGCTTCTCAGAATAACATTGATCCCTACCAAGCCCCCATTTCCTGTATATTAGAATTTTTGACTGTTTTTCAACAAAGGAGCTGCGGCAGCTACAGTTTGGGTACAGCTTGCTGCCATCTCTAGTTTTCACCTTGGCTTTGAAGGATTGAGCATAATGTCACACAAGCTATCCAAAGCCTTTCTCAAAGGGACACCTCAGACTGCCAGTGAAATCCCCTTATACCTCATGGAACCTAAATTTTATGCTTTCACGCATTATTCTTCCACCTTTCGAGCCAGCTTCCTCATGTGATTTGAAGTTTTTGTCTTGGAAGACTATCTTTTTAGTTGCTATCATGCTGGCTGTAGAGTATCAGAGCTACAGGCCTTGTCCATAAAACCTCCATATTTGGTTTTTCATGCTGAGAGTGTCCCTGCGAACAAATCCTTCATTTCTTCCTAAAGTTTGTACTGAAGCTAACCTTAACCAAATCATAGATTTACCAGTGTTTTTCTCCAAACACACCAACAACTTAGAGTATATGCTGCACAAGCTTGATGTTCATAGACAGCTCACATTTTACCTGGATAGAACCAGAGAATTCAGAAGATCAGAACAACTTTTTGTTTCCTTTTCAGATTCTAGGAAAGGTATGCCAGTGGCAAAAACACTATCTAAATGGTTATCTAATTGCATCACATTCACTTATTCAGCTGCCAATTTACTTTTACAACACAACTTAAGGCTCATTCTACCAGAGCAGTGTCCACATCCTCTGCTTTTTTTTTTTTTTGCTAGGCTTCCTTTAGACAATATTTGTGCAGCAGCCACTTGGTCAAGACCTCTTACCTTTATCACTCATTACAAAGTTGACAGGGCCTCCTTTGGCTCTACTATCTTGAAAAACATACTCCCAAGAGCCACCCAAGAAAGATGGTGCTTGGGACGCTACCCATCTGTAAGAATGAATGGCGAGATAGAACATCTTCACATAAAGAAGTTATGTACTCACCATAACATTCCATGTGAGTTGTTCTTCTCGCCTTCATTCTTACTTCCCACCCTTCTACCCCCTCCAGGGTTTTTCGAGGACCGGGGTACTAGTTTTATCATGGTTGCTCTATCTTTCTATGTTTTTTACCTAAAAAAAGTGATAGAATGGCATATGGTATTGTTAGAGGCAGCAAACAAGATTTGAGGTAACTCAAGGTGCATCATGGGATAGGGACTTGGCCTCGAGCTGTCTGAAGACCTTGAGCTTTGTAGTAGGCCGACTCGGAGGCCAAACTCATCTGTAAGAATGAAGGCGAGATGAGCAACTCACATGGAATGTTATGGTGAGTACATAACTTCTTTTTTTTCCCCTCACAATAAAAAAAAAACTGCAGATAAAATATTCCTCATACTTTCACAGTTTGACAGAACAAACTTTAACATATGTACCTACCAATTCCAAATTTTGGAAATCAAAGTTGCAGAAGTTTACATACACTTTTTTTCCTATACCTATCAGTAATTTTCCATTACTAACTGCTTAGTAGCAGATGGATCAACTAAAGCTATAGTTGATGGGTCTGGTTTGGGAATAATGTATAAAATGTGAAAGACTGAGAAACTTTATACATCCTGTCTGCCTTTTTAGGGGCAGCTGGCTGACTATCAGGAAAATTGCAGGCAGTAACACACATATGGTCTAAAGCAGAAAGAAACTGGTACATTTTATCAATATTCTCAGAGAAAGAGCAACCCCGACAGGGAGAATGAGATACTGAGTTCTGCTCTGAATCTGAATCAGAAATCTGAGGGGGGAAAAACTCTATCTGTCCCTGCATCTTCCTGCTCAGATTCAGAATCTTGAATATCTTAAGGAATAGAGGAGTTCCTCCTCCTTTTACCAGAAGCTACTTTACAAGAAGGATCAATAGCCTGAATTAAACCCTGAGCCAGATCCAGTAAACTACTCCAGTCGAAAGAAGTTTGAGAAGCGGAATAGATAAATGCTTGGTTTTCTATTTCTTTTTGACAGGAAAAAATGGGGCCAACCATATCACCAGTGGCAGTAACTGCTCCCACTGGGATGGGCACAGCATTCTTACACAACAAGGGAAACCTTCCCTGCTTCCTTTCCCAGGACCAACAAGAGTGGCTCTCCCTTTCCCAGTAAGGGGTCCTCAACAGGTGGAAAGGACATGGCTAACCCCCATCCATTGTGGCTGTAGATGCTACACCAGAAGGATCCATAGTAAAAGATGAGTGGTCTGAGGAACAACCACTGGCTACAGCAGAGTCACCCGCCTGCAGCTGAGGTAAACTTGATAGCCTGCTGTGGTGGCAAAGGCTGTTTGCTTATTTTTTTTCTTTTTTATTAATTTAGAATTAAGAAAATGGAAGTTTTGTTTATCCAAAGGGAACTTACCTGCTCAGCAAAGGAAAGTACAAGCAGACCGTCGAATCTTGTAAGTCTTAGAGGAGCACCCTCTACACTAGCAGTATGGCTGTAAGAACTTTGCACCCAAACTTGTCTTTTAGTCAGCTCAGCTTGAGCTGCTTGACAGTTTGGGTGCATGGATTGTGCCCTGAACCTTTGGAAGCTGGCTAGCAGTTATAGCCTGTGCAAGATATAACATATATACCTATGGCTACTGCAACAGTGACCATTCAAATATCTACTGTTATTTTACTTGCACAACTGTACTTTTCTCCTGCACCTAATTTATAATTCACTACAAACCGGCAATTCGTGCAGCTCCTGTACACAAGCTTGTACAGCTTCCTAGGTTTTATTCTAAAACATTTTCAAAAAATACTGGAAGAACCTGTTCAAACAATAGAATACAAAGACAATCTCCAGTGTCCCTATCTTCACCCAAAACATTCTTAATGCAGTACTACTGTGTGGTACAGGAAACCTTGACAGTGAAGACAGAGCAGCTGAAGGTGAAGGTAAAGGTGATGGAGATGAATTGAATGAAATGGGGTGGTAGCATGCACGTTGTGGGACAGACCGAGGACATGATGACATCAGAGAAGAAGTCAAAGTAGCTCGAGTACATGTGCAAGAAAGCTGATCCTTTGTAGTACCAAGGAAAATAAAGGGCCTAAGACCCATTTTAGACTTAATGGCCAAACAGTTGCATTTCCAAGGAAACCTTTCACAGGGTCATGAGTCAGTCCGTCCTTTCCTGCTTACAAAAGGAGACCAGATGTAATTCTTGGATCATCAGGCTGTCTGCCTTCATATAGATGGAGAGCCAAGGGATTCAGGACGTAGCCTTAGTTCCTGGTAGGAACTGGTAATTATCGGTTCAGGACTCTTCCATCTGGTCTCACATTGCCCCCATGATGTTCACTGAGTGCATATCTGTAGTTGCAGCAAACCACAATTTGCAGTGGGTGAAAGCTTTCCTCTACAGGGATGATTAGCTACAAGTTGCTTCTTCTAAGTCTAAACCTCTAATTGTTAGGCTCTGATTAGCCCATTTCATTCCTTAGGAATAACATTGAACATTACAAAGTCTCAGAGCCATCACAGCTGCTCATATTCACAGGTTGGAGTCTGAACATAGCATACAGAGCTTGAATGTTTACAGAAAGGGTGGTACGGCGGTAGCGTTGTTACCTCACAGCAAGAGGTTCTCCCGTTCGATTCTCGGCTTGGCTTGGGAGTGCCTTCCATGTGGAATCTGCATGTCCTCCCTGCAGTTGGGTAGCGTTCGAAAGACATGCGTGCGTAAATGGGCGTGCCTTCATTGCAGGTTGCGTCGAGCTGGCACCTCGGCATTTCGTAAAAATCTACTGCCAATCATTAGCGGACCAGAATTCCGCTGTGGCGACCCCTTACCGGGAAAAGCCGAAAGACCAACAACAGTTAGTTTCAGTTGCAGTCTGCCAACACCCATCTTTACCTCAAGACCTTAAGCTTAATGGCAACAGCAATGGTGCCACATGAGAGTGTTACAGTGGACACTACATGAGCAGTGATTTCAAATGTGAGACCCCGTGTCACGAAAAGTCAAACTTTCTGGAATCTGTAAGTCTCATCTGCACAGGTGGATACAGCCACATTATGAGGCAGTCCATTCTAAGTTCCCACTACACTGGTGACCGTCACCTTGGACATTTTTGTGCTAGGGTGGGAGGGGCACGGTCAGGGGCAGACTGTCTTAGTTGTCTGGACAAAAACAGGCTAGTCTACACATCAGTAATTTGGAGATGATTACAGTCCTTCTTACCATCCAGGCATTTTCAGGACTTCCTGCTCTATGATGTGATAACCCTTCACCTGATGCTACAGCAGTGATATTATGCATAACAAGCAAGAGGAACCCACTCCTTTCCCTTGTAATGAGAATCATTGAGGGTTTGGGAATGAGCTGTGCCATCCAAACACTTTTTGGCAGCTAGAAATAGTCCAAGGGAAACATCAGTTTGAGGTAAGGCTTGTATCACTTATTATTGCTATGAGTGGTCCGTTAACCATTTGATGTAGCACAGAAACTGTTCTTTCAGTGGGACAAGCCTTGCTGTGACCTCTCTGCTATCCTGACCAGTACCAAGTGCAACAAATTATTTCCTTTGTCCTAGAAAATGGGGAGCACACCAGAGATGCTATCATTGGTAAATGTCTCCCTTAGCCCTTCTGTCCTTTCACATTCCTCTCTGATAGTGAGGTTCATATAGAAAACAAATTAACACCAGTCTAAAGTCATTCTGGTAGTCCTGTTCTGGGCTTGCTCATACTTCACCATGGTGAAGCCTGTCCGTACATATCTATTCTGAATAATGCTAACCCATTGCTCTGGCAAGCCCCACCTGGACCCTCTAAAATTTTCATGTTACCTGTATGGTTTCTCCACTTGCATCAGTGGTTATCAGCCTTGCTTTGCCAGCCACTGTGGTCAAAATAATTGTCTTCCCAAAAACTTAATTTTAGAAAAATTTTCAATGGTAAATTAATAATTTTTCTGTACGGGTTTTGTCAGATGACTTTGAAGCTTAAGTAGCTCCTAAACCTTTATTGTTAGAGTATCTCTTGGTAAATATTTGATTCTGGACTTTGCCACCCCTCAGTCATGGTGAATTTATTAATTTTAGGATTTCATCATGCACTAAATCTATCCTTAGCTTCTTTGAAGGTCTGTAAAGCCTTTTTTGAAGAGTCATTCTCTTTTGAAATCACCTAGTAAGGAACTTGTTCCTCTGTAGGATACCTGCTTTATAATAGAGAAGCTGACACCCCCTCCTCCCCCTTTTGACCCAGCACCATTAAACATAATTTCAGGAATTTATTCTGGAAAACACTTCCTTTTAGCCTTAACATCTGTTAAGGAATTTCTGAATTACAAAACCTTTCAGTGGAACATACTTAATCTAACTTTCCATACGTATAGAGTATCCCTGCACACATAGGTCTTCATTTATATTTAAAAGCTAGTTAGACTAATCTCAACCAGTCCTTCCATCTGCTAGCTTTATCCTCAGCTACTGTGACAGATGATCTCCACTGTTTCGATGTACATAAAAATTAACTTTGGCTTTTTCTGCATATAATCTGTTGGAAAATATTCTGAACTGTTTGAATAAGAAACTCCATTGTAAAGTATCTAAGATGATCTTTTCTAAATGGTTAACAGATCTTATTAAATATTGCACTAAGGGCACATTCTGCTAAGACAGTAGCTACCACACTGGCTATTTCCCACTGTGATGCAGCTGTAGATGATATTGGTGCAGCAAATATTTTGTCTTCACAGATTAACTATCCAGTGCCACAATGGTACGAAATATATATTTACATGAGGGAAACCACCCAGGACAGTTAGCCTGGGACTCTTTGCTTGTGTTATCGAGGATGGATCTCCTCATACCAGATAGGGAAGTTAGCTATTTTTACCGTAATGATAGATGTAGGTGAGCATCCTTGGTAATTTTGCTTACTTGGATGGCCTGATCCTCATGTCTAGTTTTTGTTCACTTTGTGTAGTAAAGATAAGGAAGATCCTTTACATTGCATTATGATGTAATGGAGGAATCTAGCAGCCTTAATGGATTTCACCTACCGAGCTGTTGTAGCTCCCGCTCTCGTTATTCCTGCTATTACTGAGGATAGGCCTGCTAATCAAGATTTCTTGTTAGAAGTATATAACTTTCATTTTTCATTGCTAAGATGATGACACACAATTGTACATTTTCCCTCAATTGTGTACAGTTGTCTTCTTTCACTTTGCGGATGATCTGGAGTATGCAAGTCCATGGTTGAGTAGCAGTCACTTGAAACTTTACACATCATAAACAGTGTTTGAGACTGTTCGTGCTGCTTTAAGGAGCTCTGATGCTGTGCCTTTGAACTCTGATATTATTTGTGAGGGTGGGAGGTTTGATTTTTATTTACACTGTGTCTTGGAGTTAGCGTTTATGATTGGTGATTATTTATAGACTTAATGTCTCCCACTGCCAGGTCTTGCTTTTCTAATGATTATTAGTTATGTCAAGTACCTGCTCCCATCAGAGGACCTTGCAGTGGTGGTTTCATGTCCTGTTCTCATCATGCCTTATCTGCTTTAATGTCATACTCCTGAGGATGCCTGAAACTGAATTTTACCATTTTCAGCTGAAACAGAATTCCACTCAGCCACTGTGTGGCACTTCTCATTCATGTTATTTCATGTTGTGTATTCTCTGGAGTCTGCACTGGCTGTGCCTAGTACTATCTTGAATAGTTGACAATATTTCTATGTCATTTTCAGTTTAGCCCTACATGATCCTAGTCCCATGACCCTTGCAGTCCTTTGGGACGTTGGGCTATGTTCCATAACTGTTTCCTGGACCACATGCCTAATAACTTTCTAGAATCTGGGCCATTCTGGAGTTGTAAGTGGCTCCATGTGTGTAGCTTCAGACTTCTGGTGTTAATTCTTTGTATGTCAGGCACTGCACCTTTGAAAATTACTACCATTATGTTTAGGAGTCTTCCACAATTAATGGCTTCAAGAGATCCTTAGCATCTCATCTTTTCCATCTTGCATACTTGGACAAGATTATATTTATTTTAATTCATGGTCTTAACTGTCTAATTATTGTTCTTTACTGTCTCTCAGAGCATTAATATTTTTAAAATAAAAAATGTCATATGTTTTCTTAACTAGATTGTCCCATTAACTCATGTGCCATTTTCACTGGTGTCACAAGAGAATGAGGAAATCAAGCCTTGGACAATAGGATGGAGCTTGTTGAAGTAAATAGCCTTAATTCTCTTTTCTAAACCACCAATTGGAAGGTTTAATGAAAGTACACAGAATACTGGTCTGAACCTGATTGTCTAGAAGAGTTCATTATTCATTTGGTCTGTTGGTTCCTGCAAGTTCTGAGCTGTTCAACAGCTAGAGAGGACTTAAACAAAGACCTGTCTTTTGCAAGACAGAGGATCATAGAAAGAGAGGAGGTGTGCCTCTGGTGCCCACCCTGGGACACATCAAGGGTTTCTTCCACTGTTCATTCCTCCAGTTGATCAGCTGGACCCCAAGGACAGTGGTCCTTATCGTTGGGAACAGTCCCTCAGGTTACCAGGTTGTTGATCAGGGTGCTCAAGATTCGAGGACTTCCCTTCCTAGGGCAGCCCTTCAGGCTCATTTATGATGGCAAGTTCAAGTAGAGGGTGTCTGTTCAGTTTACTGCACCAGTCAGATGTTTGATATCTACAAGAGCTTCAATCAAAGATGCTGGATTTCATCCTTAAGGAGTATGGCCTGAAGCCTTCAATGGCCTCCATACAAACCTCACTTTCTCTGAAATACCTGGCAAAGCATTTTTAGGAAAGAAGTCCAGCAATTCTCCATTGTTGAGCTAGTCATTAGAAATGCTGCCTGAGTGGCATGGTGGCACCCTGACTCTGCTCCTTCGTCTCCCAAGAAGGTGAATACTGTCCCCAAATCCTAACTGAGTGAGTAGAACAGATGTCCAGTAATCATTTTGATGATTACTAAATGGTGTCCTGTGTCTAACATAGGTCTCAGACACCATAACAGTACCACCATACCAACCAGCAAAGAATCCAAAGCTTTGTATTAGGGTAATAAGAAAGTGCACTCCTCTTCAGCTTTGTGGCCCTTGGCTCTTAGCCGTAGTTGTTCTAATTTCTATTTCCTTCCCAGGGCAAAAGCTGTGAGCTTGTACATTTTCTACAGTCTAAGGTTAAGGAGGATCTTTTAGCAAGAGAACTCTGTCTTATGCAAAGAGTTATGTCTAGCAAATGAATTCTTATGCAGTGTAGAGGAAGAGACAGTAATGTGTTCTCAGTTACAGACTTGATTGTTTCATATGCACAGTAGTGCAAGACTTGATTGTTTCATCTGCACAGTAGTGCACAAAGTTAGACTATATGCGGAGCTTACATCCTGGTAGTCGGGTAATAGTAATTTGAAGAAAAAGTAAAATTTGTTACACCCCACACACACACACACATTTTTTTCAAAGACAAAAGTATTCTTAGACTTTTTGGTAGAAATTAGCAGACAACATTCATTGTACTTGTTTCTTACACATCATAGCATTTTTCTTTGTGTTTAATGACTTAGCATTTTAGCAAATATAAGACATTTCCACTGAAATATTTTAAATTCAGAAATAATCCCATCAGTGATACTTGCAGCTGAAGAATGGCTTTGGGTTTTAGGGTTTGTCATCAACTCTGGTGATTTTTCTTCTGGAAACAGTCAGTACACCTCTGCACACCATGGTAGACTGTCTAAGCTCATCATTTTTATGAACAGTGCATCTCTGCCCCTTGCTTGTTACTGTGTCTGAGAGACTTTTAACTCTTATTGAACAGATGACTCCTTTTGGTGCTTTGCCATCTTAAGTGGTTGTAGCAGGTAATCTTGACCATTCATTCTTTAGTATAGCTGTTTCTGTTTGCTTTTCTTGTCAACTTTGAATTGTCTCTGTCTTGTACCTGTAAATAAAAAGAAGTCCTAGTTTGTGAATCAGAATATAATTTTTTTTCTTGACTTTTTCTGTTTGTGTATCTTGTACCTGAACTGTATTCATGGGCATTAACAATGAAGCAGACATTGGGATTCTTTGCAGTTTGTGCTCAGTACCTCTGCAGGCAGTAGTTATATGTATCTTGCATCTTGCAGTTGACTATTTTTGTGTTTCAGAGTCATTATTACTGTTTTGAGATGTGTTTGAGTACTTCATTGTTTAGACACTTTTAACTAATGACTCTGCATAGTTGAGACTCGACATAATATTCTGAAACTTCAATTTCTCTTAAAGTTTATCGACCTTTGCACTTGCTACTGTGTGTTACTTTCTGACATGATAACATTAAAAATACCTTGCCTTGGAAAGACATTTTTTAGTGCTTTTGGTATGTCTTGATTTATTTACCTGTTGTACGAGTTTGTTTTTGTTTTGCAGTTGGTACAAGGCATTAAGGGTATGAGCTGTTAACGAGCTGCTCCTTGTAGTCCAGGATTTATTCCTTCATCTTTCATTTGCTTGTTGTGCAACTCTGAACAAGGAACTTAGAGGCAATGTGCCACAGCAATTTGGAAATTGGCTTAGGTTGTACAGTGGTATCTCTTTTTTAATTTCTGTATATCTTTTGGGTTTCAAATACCATGATGGGAATGGACACCATTCCTAAGTATGATTAAAGTTCATGAAATTAGTATTGTTTCAGTCTTTGTGATGTCAGCCAGAAGTGCTCTTCACAGCACCCGCAGTGTGCCTAGTAATGATTCCTTCTGCAATTTATATGGAGTTACATGTATTGGTACCATATCTAAATGCAATTGCAGAATCTTTTTATAAGACCTGTTGCTCTTGCTACTATTAGTACTGTCTGGGTATCTTTCTTCCATATTGCTCTAGTTTCTGCCTGCAAATCCTGATATTTTATGACTGTGTCTCTGTACACAAAGATACTGTAGTCACTGGGTGTAGCGATTTCAATGATCAGTGCTACTTTTGCCTTTTCATGGAGCACTGTACGTGTTTTTCCTCACGTCTTTTAAACTGCTGGTAATGGGTGATCCTATGTGATGTAGAATACATCATTTTCTGTGATGCTTTGTGGCTCATGTTTCCAGTGTTTTTCAGCTACTTCAGTATTGTAATATTTGCACAATCCCTGGTGCAACAGTCTTTCCACATTTTTATGCTTTTCAGTATACAGTCCTGCCATTAGTATATCACAACCAGCAACAAGGTGTGCAACTGTTTCCATTTCTGTTTTACAAAACCTACATTTGTCTTTTTCTTCCACATGTTCAATGGACTTTGTAAACCAGTGTGTACATAGCCCACTATCTTGGGCCGCTAATATTAACCTTTCATCTTTTGGTTTGAATTTGCCTCTCCTTAACCATTCCTGCATTCAGTCCTGATCAACATGAAGCTCTTTCAGGAGTTTTCTATACTTGCAACTATATTTATGCATTTTCCACATTTCTTGCCTTCTCATCTGATACTTCACCTTATATTCTTTTTTGATTTTTGGCACATTCATTTGCTGCTCCGTTTTTATCTACTTCTGGATTGATTTCCATTCCTGATATGCTTCTGCTAGACTAAGAAGGGACGTCATCTTAAGATTTATTCTCTTTGTTTCAAAGCTTTCACTATGTTTGGGTTTTGTGAGGTCAGCAGATATGTATGCAGTCCCAGGATTACAGATCTATGCATGTAATCAATTTCAAGGAGGCCTATGTCTCTTTAGAAATGGGGAATATATAATCTTGGTATGCAGTGATTTTTATAAATCACATGATGAGCATGAAGCATCCTTCTTGTTTTCCTGTCTAATCTGTCCAACACCTTTTTGGGGCCAGTCAATCACTCCAAAACTGTAAGGTAGGACAGGAAGAGCAAAATGGTTTATAGCTTGAATTTTGTTCCTAGATGTCAACACTGTTTTCAGGATTAATTTAAGTATTCTCAAATATTGTATTGTATACCTTTATAATATGTATTTGTCTTTGTATATCTATATCAGTTTGTATTATGTAAAAACTTTCTTGACTTTCAAACTTAAGCTGATGTTATGTAAATATTTCTGTGACTGTATGGAGATTTTCACCCTGGGCCCCCACTGAAAATGGGTCACCCTGTGGACTTTCCGGTCAAGAAATAAATAATAAATATTCCTAAGTTTTATTCACATTTGTTCATATTTTATTGTTGATCCTTCATCAGTTCCCAAATATGTATATACTCCTCTTAAGTTCTTTATATCGCATTCTTGTTCCAAACTGATGTTTTCTTGGTGCTGCAGCTTTCCTGCTTTAAAGTTTCCTTTTGCACATTTATCAAGACCACATGACATTCTTATATCATCTGAAAAAGTTTTGACTACTTGCAGTTGTGCTTTCATTTCCTCATCTGATGAGCTGTACAGTTTTAAATCATCAACAAAGAGAAAATGAAAAGTCTTTACACGTTGTTGCTTTCTGGGAGCCAAATTATAGCCATGACCTAATATGTTAAGCAGACAGCTTAATGGGTTAAGGGCAGGGCAAAAGACCAATGGTGACAGAGCCAACCTGGAATATACCCCTTTGGATTTTTATCCCTGGAATAATAATTTGTTCTTTGTCATGGCTTAACTGCAAAGTGGTTTGCCACTGTTTCGTGGTCCCTGTGATGTAGTTTCAGTGAAAGGTTTATCTTATACAGTTTAAGCACTCTCTTATCCATGAATGTGGGATACTGTCAAATGCTTTTTTGTAGTCAGTCCATGCCATACTTAGATTCCTCCCCTTTTTCCAGTTCTGCACTATGACTTTAACAACAAATGATCCTTTATTTCACATGACTTTCTTTTATTGCCCTTTTATTCTAGTGCCATAATGCAGTTTTCTTCTAAATGACTATAAACTTTGTCAGCATAAATTTCAATGTACAGTTTATACATTGTCAGAAGGCAAGTTATTATAGCAATAACCCATGCCTGGGTGTGGGTAATGCTGGATTTACCCACGGTTGGTGTGGTTTGGTCATGAGGGTGAAGCCCGAGTGGCCAAACAAAGACAACCGTGGGTAAATCTAGCATTACCCACACCCAGAAGTGGGTTATTGCTATTATACAGTGACATTTTTTAAGAAAAAAAAAATACTTAACTTTTCCTAAATAATGGCATTGTATAATGCCTCCGTGCTGCCCTTCCGCACCTGTCTGGTATTCTGCAGCAGTTCTGATGTACTGCGCGTGTGTATGCTTACGCAGTACATCAGAGCTCTGGGTGGAAGCAACGGAGAAAGCAAGATCTCCGTTGCTTTTTACAAAGTGTCATAGCGAGACAGCTTTAAAAAAAGCAACGGAGAAAGGAAGATCTCAGTTACTTTTTTTAAAGCTGTCTTGCTAGGTTAAACTCCTTTAACATAGCGAGACAGTGTCTAAAAAGCAGCAGAGATCTTGCGTTCACAGTTACTGTAAAAAAAAAAAGACTTGTACTAATGGAAAAAGTCCGGGTGACCGGACCTTTTTCCATTAGTATAAGTCTAAGTTACAATGTGCACGCTGACCAATCAGCGTGCACGTTTTGGAATATTAATGGGGGTCATTGTAATAATGGTCTATATTTTTTAGGGTAGCTTGCAGGTTCACTCTAAAGTAGGAGCATTGTTTTTCCTGTTGTCAGCCAGGTTGGCATCTGTTCGGGGTGCGCGTATAAATTGTTCTTACTCATGGCTAAATCTTTGTGCAAAGATGTTAATACTTTTAACCAGAAGTTAGGTACTGCATCTGGGCCTGAGGATTTCCAGTTAGAGGCTTTTCTGGACTTTGTTTCAATCTGTTTGGCTGTTAATGTATCCCATTTCATGTCCTGTACCTTTGAACTTCTTATTCTTTCTTGTACTACTACTATCCATTTAGCATCTTTATGTTCCACAGGATGTTCATAAATACTTCACCAAAATGTATCTATTTCTTCTTTTTTGGTGGTCTTTCAATTCCTTTTGCCTTGTTTTCCAATTTTCTATAAAACTTTTTTGTGCCATCAATAAATTACTTATTTTGTACATTTCCTTTATATTTATTTGTGTATATTCGAAGTTTTTCTGCGTATGCTTATATTTTTAGTTTATTATTTGCACTAGTGCATGATAAATCCTGATCCAGTATAATACTGCACATTGCTTTTGTCACATCTGTCTTTGAGTATTTTTGTTTATCTGTTCCCTCCTATACTCTTCTAACAGTGACACTTCTTGTCTTAATTACTTTATAGTTTTCTCTATTTGATACTCCCATGATGGTATTCGATTTCTCCCCTTCCTTTCCCTTACCACCCTGTGTTCCTGTGGTAGAATTTTATATATTAATTTAGCTGCACAGTAATATATACTGTTTACTACTTTTATGATGTATAGATCTCTAGGGACCGTCCTAATTACGGTGTTCATTTGTTTTGTCAAACTTCTGACTTTTGGGGTTTTATTGACCTTCTGCAGTCTGTTTCTTCCATTGATCTTAATATGGCCATCTGTCTGAATTAAATCAAGCAACTCTTCTCTTGGCTCATTTTCTTCTAAACTGAGGGCACATTTTTTTGTTCTCCATTTCCTGCGGGCATTTTATAGAAAGTTCTGTTGCATCTTCCTGTGGCACATCATGTTCAATTTCATCCTGTGTCATCCATTGCTCTGTTATATGGGAATTCGCTGGTCTATCACTCCTCAACATTGACTGCGTCAGAGTTGCCATTTTCCTGTTCCTTCCTTTGATGTCCAGCTTCAAGCAAATATTTATAATGATTTCCTGTTGAAGGCTCCAAAATATCTTCATATGGCAACCTGCCAGTTGCTTCCCATTCCACTGGTTTCACCTATAATTTGGATGTCCATTGCTGTATCCTTCTGTGGTGCTTTCTGAGTTAGATTTGTCTACATGGAATCCTTTGCTTTGCAGGCACCCCATAACCTCAGTTCTATTTCTTTAACTTCGCCATTACTAATCTTCTTTTTTGCCTTTCCTCTTAGAGAAAATATGCTGGATAGTGTAATTATCTACGAATCCCCTGAACTTCACAACTTAAAATTTTGAGTAGTCCTAGCATATTAGCTAAGTACTTTTTTGATACTGGGAAGGATCTGTTCTGACCTTGAACCAAGGGTTTCCTGAAATTCATTAGCTACCTTAGATTATTTTGAAATGAGCTATATACACTTCTGTACTGCTAGTTCTTTCTGCATATCTTTCCAGAATTTACACACCTTGAATTCTTTGTCTATTCCTAAATGAGACTTCTGTTTAGTCTTTCTTTTCTCAAGTGATATGGAACTATCAGCTTATCTGCTTTAAACACCAGGCTTGATGTACACATCATCAGCTCTTTAACAAAAACTAAGTCTGAGCTTCCTTAGCAATGTCACTTATTTTGCTCTGGCTAAACCTTCATGGAAACATCATTAACATTGTGACCACTGGATCTTCCTCACATCATGTCTGAAATATTCAGATGTCCTTCAAGGATGCATCTGCAGTCATAACATATGGGTTGTCCTGCCTCAGGCAGCCCTTCGGTCAGCCGGATTCCAAAGTCTGGGTCTGGCCTCGGCTGATGTCGCACTTCACCCGACATCAGAGCTTCTGGGGTATAAAGGCATCAGCCGACGCCATTTTCCTCAGTCTTTCTTGCCGCGCGGTGCCCGAAGCAGAAGCTGTTCGCAAGTGCTAGGTCGGTCAGATCCAGAGATTTAAGCTACCGAAGACTTCTAAAAAAGCTAAGTACCCCATTGGGGACTCTCTCTTGCCTCAGCCGATGTCAGACAAAGTAAATAATTGTTTAACTTGTGGGAAACAAATACCTCATAAGGATTTCAACTCTTACTGCCTTCCTTGCTTAGGCCCAGACCACAACGTATCAGATTGTTTAGCCTGTGCTTCCTTCAACCGACGGACACTTAGACGTCGGTCGGAGTTTGCAGAAGAGTTTTTTGGATCCGCCTTTGCATATAAAATGCCGTCGGAGACTCCGACTACACATTTAGCCAAAAAACGCAAGGAAAAGGACCGACACTCGCGGCCCACGGTTTCGGCTGAAACCACGGTTAGGTCTACCCCGAGTGTCTCGGTTTCGGCTGAAACCGAGTCCTCGGTTCTTCCTTCTGCCGATAACATACCTCCGACAACCAAGGCCAGAGAGGCCCCGGCTGAGTCGGCTACAGAAATTCCTACCAAAGAAGCAGGCGCACAAGAATTGTCCGACACCATTCCGTTGGACATTTCTACTCCTTCACGTGGGGCAGCTAGGCCCCCTGCTTCTATGTCTATTAAGGCCTTCTCCAGGGCTAAAGCAGCTAAAATTTCCAAGGCCTTACCAACAAAATCTTCCTCTCAGAGACCTTCCTCAAGTTCTCAGATTCTCAGCCTTGCTGAGGACCTTATATCTCTGATTAGGGGATCCCAACCTCACCCAGACAGGGCCTCACAACCTCCTCCTGACAAAAGGCCTAGGACTGAACCCCCTGAACCTCTCTCCTCTGATTATTCCTCGGATGGATCAGATTTATCAGACCATCAGGAAGGACCATACTCACCTTATGAGGATTCGGATGCAGAAGACTCAATTCCTTCTGCCTCCCCCCCCTGAAGAATTTTCCTTTGGGGAGACTTTGCACTCAATGAGGGAACACTTTCAATGGCAAGGTCAGGATTTTTCTGATTCTAGGAAAAGGCTAAGGACCTTTTTACACTTGCCACAGCATAGGCCTTTAGCCGTACCACCTATACTATCAGTTGTTGATGATGCATACAATGATGTCAGTTCTGCCCCTGATTCTCTTCCCCCGGCCCCTGCCAAACCTGACAGATATTACAGGGTCCCGGATTCTCACTTCCACTTGTATAAGGCCCATGCTGCAGACCCAGAAACTATTTCTCAGGGCCCAAAGGGTGTTGCAGCTGCCACTGCCAAAAACCCCCTACCCTCTGAACGAGAGTCAAGAGCATTAGAGAGATGGGGAAAAAAGGTTTATACATCTGCTACTCTTTCTGCCAGGGCTTTAAACTGTCAAGTCCATATGATACAGTACCAGGAATTTTTGTTAGATCAGCTGAATAAAATCTTTCCTCTCCTGAACCTTTAGACCGTAAGTCCCTTCAGGATTTGGTACACAACTCTCAGCAGGTCAATAATCATTTCTTAAAATGTGGCTATGATGCACTGGAGGCTTCATTTAGATCAGCTATGACTGGAGCAGTGATTCGAAGGCATGCCTGGCTAAAAGAGCAATCCTTGCCAGACCATGTCAAGTCTAAACTCCTAGATGCCCCTATGGAGAAACAAAGTTTATTTGGCTCCCCTGCACAAGAGATTCTAAAGAAAGTGGAAGAAAAAGCAAAATCTGTGCAAACAGTGAAGGAATTTCTGCAGGTCCAACCTCTGAGGTTCAGCAGAAACTGGCCTTCAAAGAATTGGCCCTTTCCAGACACCTCCAGAGCACAGAGGGGCAGGAATAGATGCCCAAGAGGCAGAGGTCAATCAAGGGGTGCCTACAGGGGTCGTCAGTGGCAACCTGCCAACCAGAGGAGTACCGCCACAGCTGCGACTACAACCACTTCCACAGGACAGACACAATGACTTGGCTCTGATTCCGCCTACCAGGGAGCAACTGGAAGCACCCTTGGGCGGAAAGTTAGCTTTATTTTCGAAAAACTGGCATTGTATTCCAGGAGACAAATGGACATTGCAAACAATAGACAAAGGCTACAGGTTTCACTTCCACACTTTACCAAAAAAGAGAGGAATGCCAAACCTTCCACCAAGCCAGAAGCCAGAGGCTCTAAAACAAATCATCAACCTACTAAGGATGAGAGCAATAAAACGGGTACCATCTATGGAACAAGGCCAAGGATTTTACTCCAGACTATTCCTTGTACCAAGAAAAGAAACTCAATGGAGGCCTATTCTCGACTTGTCCGCACTAAACACATATCTCATTGTACCAAAATTCAAGATGCTGACCCTACAGCAACTTCTTCCCATGTTGGGCAAGGAGTCTTGGCTGGTGACTCTAGATCTCAAGGAGGCATACCTGCACGTCCCTATACGACCAGATTGCAGAAGACACCTCAGATTTCTTGCAGGATCAGAGCATTATCAATTCTCAGCATTGCCCTTTGGCTTATCTACTGCGTCCAGAGTATTCACGAAATGCCTGGCATCAGTAATTGCACATTGCAGACTTCAGGGAATTCAGATCTACCCATACCTGGACGACTGCCTAATACAAGCGGACAACAAGACAAAAATAATAAAGGATTTGGCCTGTGTCATACAACTGTTACAAGCCTTGGGATACACAGTCAACATCCAGAAGTCAAGACTAGTGCCATCCCAAAGGATAACATTTTTGGGTGCAGATCTGGACACAATAACTCAGATGGCTTTTCTCACAGAAGAAAAACAAAAGCAACTCCCAGTCTACTTCATGGCTTTGACAAGACAAACTCAGCTTACTGCAAGGAAAGTCCTGCAGGCCCTGGGTTACATGGCATCTTGCATAATCTTGATCCTGCATGCCAGGCTGCATATGAGAAAATTACAATGGTACCTAAGGAATGTATGGTCTCAACACAGACACAGTCTAGAAACCATGATACCAATCATTCCATGCCTGAAAAAAGAATTCCTGTGGTGGGCTCAGGCCTGCCAGACCAACAGAGGGTTGCCTTTCCACAAACCACAACCAAGGCAGACCATCACCACGGACGCCTCAGACCTAGGCTGGGGGGGCACACATGGAAGACAAGTGTATCCAAGGTCTATGGTCTCAAGACCAGCTGAATCTACACATAAATCTAAAGGAGATGCTGGCAGTGAAGCATGCAATCGAGGCATTCCAATCATTCCTCCAGCAAGGACATCTGCTGATAAGGACAGACAATACCACAGTCATGTGGTACATCAACAAACAGGGAGGCACGCATTCCTACCCTCTATGCCAGATGGCAATGGACCTGTGGTACCTAGGCCTGAATCTCAACATTCAACTGCAGGCCAAATTCCTACCAGGAAAAGAGAATTCACTAGCAGACAGCTTTAAGCAGAACTACCACGGATGCTCACGAATGGATGCTGCATCCAGACATCTTCAAAAACATAACAAAGAAATGGGGAATGCCAGAAATAGACCTGTTCGCCTCCCCACTCAACCACCAACTGAAGAAATTCTGCTCAAGAGAATACCACCCACAAGCCTGGAGGGTGGACTCCCTTTCTTTCAGCTGGAAGGCCGTGACAGTTTATGCCTTTCCACCTCTCCCATTGATGTACAAAGTTCTACTGAAGATCAGGGAGGAACAGCCAAAGGTGATTCTGATAGTTCCAGACTGGCCAAGGCAGCATTGGTATCTGCTACTGAGAAGCATGTCTCGGACAAACTCATGGCCTCTACCCCTATGGCCTTTACTTCTAACACAGAACAACTACAAGACCCTGCATCCAAACTTGAAAACGCTGCAGCTAACTGCCTGGAAAATTGCATAATACAAAACCAAACTGTTTTATCTCAGAGGGTCAAGGACATTATCCTGGAGGCTCGCAGACCCTCCACAAGAAAAACATACTCAGCTAAATGGAAGAGATTCCTCATTTGGAGTGCATCAAAGGGTACAAATGTCACACTGGCAAACCTAGCACACATCCTAGAATACTTAGCAGAACTGTTCCACAATGGCCTGTCCTATTCTTCCATTAAGATTCATGCTTCAGCAATTTCAGCAGAGTACAACATGGATCCTCCTATCTTCTCTCACCCTCTCCTCAGACAATTTTTAAGAGGGATCAAAAATGTAAAACCTCCAAGGAAACCACCTCTGCCTGCATGGGATCTTTATTTTGTGCTGGAAAAATTAACAGTTCCCCCTTTTGAACCAGCAGCATCAGTAGACTTACAGTTCTTATCTTGGAAAACTGCTTTCCTTCTAGCAATCACTTCAGCAAGAAGGGTATCCGAGTTACAGGCATTAATGGCAGTGCAGCCTTTCCTTATCTTTCACCAGGATAGAGTGTCTCTGAGAACCAATCCTACTTTCATGCCAAAGGTGGTATCCAGGGTATCCTTGAACCAAGCTATTCATTTACCTACGTTCTTCCCTAACCCACAGAACAGGGGCGAAAAACTATTGCACACCTTGGATGTACACAGACTACGCTACTATCTGGACAGAACTAAAACCAGCAGAAAAACTGACCAGCTTCTGGTAGCATATGCAACTGGAGTGCAAGGAAAAGCAATTTCCAAACAGACAATTTCAAAATGGATAGGAAATTGCATTCGATTCTGCTACTCTTTTCATGGAAAGACAACTCCTGAAAATATCAGGCCTCACTCCACAAGAGCCACAGCCACCACTACAGCTTTCCTACGAGGAGTGGCTACCAAAGACATTTTAGAAGCTGCTACTTGGAGCTCCGTGCATACATTTGCCAAGCATTACAATCTTCCTTTATACTCCAGATCCCGAGCAGGTTTTGCAACTGCAGTTTTACAGGGATCTTAACTACACCATCATTATCTTAGTACCTCCTCCCCCAGTTTGGCTATGGTATTCTACCCATATGTTATGACTGCAGATGCATCCTTGAAGGACATAGTACAGTTTTGTACCTACCATAAATGTAGATGTCCGATAGGTATGCATCTGCAGTCAGGATTACCCACCCTCCTTCCCCTCTGTGGTATTCCTAGGGTGCTTACCCCTCTTTTAGCTAGATGGGGGAATCTATTATGGTGTATTTGTTTGTATGTATATATGTATATATATATTTTGCTTACTACTGTTTGGAATTTTCTACATTTATCCAAATTTAGCCTTCCTAGAGGGCACCTGGCATCTGGGGCAAGAAACACTGAGGAAAATGGCGTCGGCTGATGCCTTTATACCCCAGAAGCTCTGACGTCGGGTGAAGTGCGACATCAGCCGAGGCCAGACCCAGACTTTGGAATCCGGCCGACCGAAGGGCTGCCTGAGGCAGGACAACCCATATGTTATGACTGCAGATGCATACCTATCGGACATCTACATTTATGGTAGGTACAAAACTGTACTTTTCTTTCATTCATGGGTAATTGTTTTGTAATACATTTAGCTTCCAATTAGTTTTCAAGAGGTTTTGTCTGCCTTTGTAGCTATGAATGACTTGCATATCTGTTACACACGTCTGTCATTCTGATGCATAATTCCTTCAGGTCATTTTTATAAGTATAACAACATTGTTTGAAATCCTGATAGTACTTTATGGTTTCATGTCACTTAAGCAAAATAACCATGTTAATGAAACTCGTATAAAACATGAAATGAGCCATTCCTTATGACTTTTAGTAAATATGAAAAAGACATAACATGGACACACAGATATAAAAAGTTTCAGTATCTCATCTAACTAAAACACAAAGGAACCTTATTAAAATACAAATTGTTTTTTGTAGATGGTATTCAATCTTACACTTTCTAAATACACGTCTTTCATATGTACTAATGTCATGGCTGCGTATCAGTGGGAATTAAGTCCAGTATGTTAACTCAGAATAATATATTTTTTTACGTGACATTCCATGTTTCATTAGTGAAGTGCTTGTACACAAATGTTCATTCATTATAGCTTCTGAGGTGATTGTTACTGTCATTGATCAAATGCATATTCCTCTACCTTGTGCAACAGCTTGGTGAAAGTATTTTGATGGTTTATGATCTCATCTTATTTATTATTTAACATTTGTTTATTGGGAATGTCCGACTTGGAACAAAGCCAATTTTCAGCAGAGGCCCAGAGAGAAATGCCCCAGACGCATGTCTTTCTAAAGTGAGAGGAAACCCACACAAATGCAGGGAGGACATGCAGACTCCGCACAAAAGGAACCCCAGTCGAGAATCGAACTGGAGAACCTCATGAATCTTTTTTCAAACTTTACTGATGAAACATCTCACAGACATCACATTTACAGACGATTCTTTCTCATTGTAAGCATATTTTTCCTGGTACAAGTGCTTTTGAACCCTAGACATTTGCTTTCTCTTCATGCAGAATCACTGCACTGCTGCTATTCTGACTGGCATACATATGACTTGAACAGTTCAAAGCTCTTTTCTTAATCCCCACTTTAATGCTACGGTGCATTTTATTCTGTTAGGATATTTCCTCGGTGTCTTATTCCAGTAATGTCCTCAGTGGCACACTGTATTTGGAATAAACCTTAGTGTATGCTACACTGTGTCCCAAAATCTCAAACATGTGCCTTACCCCTAGTGACAGTAATTGGGTACGAACTCTTACCGCTTTGTCATTTAATTTCAAGTTGTGTAAAGTTACAACATGACTCTTGTCTAGTGCCTCTATAATTCTAATTACCTATTTACTTTTTTTCAGCTAGAGGTGATAGTGTCTTTTTCTACTCTGTAACAAAAACAGCTTTTTGCCGTGCTCTCTTCTGGACATACCCATACTACAATGTTAACATCAGTATCTGTCCCTTCCTTCATTTGCAGAATAGTCTTCTGAAATACTTTCCATGCTGACAAAATATCAAATGTCTGTCTGTCTAAGGCGTCTGTGTGCTCTTATAGACTTATTAAATTCACACAGCCCAGAGCTTTCTTTACCTGCCTTTATTTGACAAAATTACAGATTAGAATTTAGGATGGAGAAATAAATGCCTTTCCTGCATAAAGGGTACTGAAACCCATTCCTGAAGCTGCCCAGGTGGTAGTGTTTGCCGTTGAGCATCTGGTGGCTAGGTGACCCACATAGTCTACACTTTCTCAAACCAAAAAAAAAAAACTGTGTGAAGCAGACTTGTAGCTCCACAGCAGAAGGTGGAAATCAGGTGGAGTACCAGTCTGGTATCCTACAGGAGTGGGACGGATTAAGATGGAAAACAACTCTTGGCACATGGAATGTCACTTCACTGCTGAACAAGAAGCAGGAGCTTGTGTGTGAGGTTGAGAAGTACTAACTAGATTTAGATCTGATGTTGTTAATCTTCACTTAATCATTGACTGTGGGTTTGGTTCTGTATCTCAGAATCAACACTGCCATTTATTCCAGCTCATTCCTTCCAAAAACTCTCGAGCTTAACTCTACCTGTACTGCTCCTCTCAAGATTACCTCAGATCTCGTTTGCTGCTTTAAGTGCCAGATGCATTCCTCTTCGTCAGCTCTCGAGCTAGCAGTTTATTACGACTTGTGTTATCTCTTTTTTTCAAATTCTTTCTAAATAGTAGTTTCTGTAAGACCTTATTCTTTACCTATCTCTTCTACTCTTAACCTTTCTGATGTGCTGTTTTTTCTCCGGTTTACCGTTGTTGGTAGCTTTCGTTTTCTTTTCTTACCATTACAGTAATTTTCAGTACCATTGTTGGTACCTCCTTCCTCTATTCTTTTACCACTATGTCTGTGTGTCTGTGTGTGTGTACGCTCCTTTATTGACATGGCTGAAAAGACTAAAGGGACTTCTGGCTTCAAGAGATGCCAGAAGTGTGACCCTAAACTGCCATATTCTGATGGTCATGACTTGTGTGTTTGCTGCTTGTGCCCGGTACACCTTCATGAAGACTGTGCCATCTGTCATGGCTTTAACCACGTGGCCCTCGCAGAGAGGAAAAACAAGTTAATTCTGAATGGCCTGATAAAATCCAGATTCGATGAGGCCATATTTCTGACTTCTAAAACTAATGATGTTAAGTTGTCCAATTTCGCCTTCATTCTTGCTGGATGGGTTTGGAGCCGATCCTCAGCTCTGACTCAGTCACTTACTATAGCTCGAGAGCTCTTTACTGGCTCGAGGCTACCCCTTATCCCAGAATGCCCAGCACCAGCTACCCAGATCTTGTTTGCCGCTTTAGCTGCAAGGTTGTGATTAATACTGGCTCAGGCTTAGTATAATGTTTTTGTCTCTTTAAACTCAAATATTGTGCTTAAAATTTGATATAGCTCTTCCTTAGTAGTAGTTTGTAAGTTTCTTTTACTGTAAAACCCCTTATCTTGTTCTTGTGCTTTATTTTTGTGCTGTGTTGGCCGTCGCCCCTTAGTTGCTAGGCCTTCTGTTATTCCCTGAACTTGTTTAACTTAGAGAGTCCCCCCCCCCCCCTTTAAGGACAACCGTTTAAGTTAGAGGCTCTCCTTTAGTTTTTCTATTGTAGTTTGACCTTTCTTAAAATGTCTAAGGAAGTTAAAACCTGTGGTTTTAAAAAGTGTGAGTCATGCTGTCAGAAGATGTCTTCGACAAATGGGCACACTAGCTGTGTTTATTGCTTGGGGGCTCTGCACCTGCAGGATTCTTGTACTATTTGTCATGCCTTTGGTCCAAAGGTCCTGCCGGAGCGGAAAAACAAGCTTATCCTCCGTGGATTATTAAAACAGGATTCTCCGGCTAAAGCATCTCAGCCAGTGAAACCTTTGAAATCAGTCAAACCGTCGGCTCCATGTTCAGAACTGACCTGTGAGCTTGACAAACCAAGTGTGTTGGTGCCGGCTGGTACTGACAAGACTACACCTCCATCGGCTCCAACTGTTACTTCGGAGCTGTCTCGGAGCCACAAAAGAGCTAGGTCTCCTTCTTTGGAGCCGATCCGCTCGGTGCCACAATCACCATTACTTCAGAGCAAGTCCAGTCATCGCTCATCTTCCCATTCCTCTCAATCCTCGAGGTTATCGGATCAGGATGTGGAGAGAGTGGTCAGTAGGTTGCTTAAGTCACAGGCCCTTGCTAAAATGCTTTCGAGCCCACCTCAACAGGTTTCGGCTCCATCTGCCTTGATTTCGATTCCTCCTCCAACTATAATTAGTTCGAGTCCATGGATGCTCCGATAGTGGTTCCTTAGGCTCCGACTACCTCAATTCTTCCTCCCACTGAGGTATCTGGGTGCCGAAGCTCTCTTGTCAGCTCCGAGGGGGAAGTGGCATCGGACCCTTGTCCGACCCCGCTCTCCCTCTCGGAGCTTCGGTTCAGATGAGCTCGGCTCCCACATCGGCCTCGGAGTTGTCGCCCTCAGCGTAGGGTGGTATTCCTGTCTCTAAGAAGCTGGAGCCCTCCTTGTGTCGAGACCGTGGTGCTTTCGAGGTATGCGGAGAGTGCTGTCCCCACAGACTGCCCCACTATCAGTTCCATTGGCTCTGTCCCCCTCGGTGCCTGTGACAACCTCTGCTCCTCCTCCAGCCCCAAAACGTAGGGAACCTATGCCCCAGGACACTCCATTGGATGAACCCTCTTCTTCCGAAGCCTCCCCAGAGCTTTCTGAGCAGGTTCCCCAGAAGAAAAATTGAAGAGGAAACACATAGACTCCCCTGAGTCCGTCACCTCAGATACAGACCTGGATGAATCAAAGGGGTCCCCCTCTGAAGATGTTTCCTTTTCGGGCATCCTTGAGATTCTCAGGCAGAGGCGTAGCTGGACTTCCCTAGCCCCCTCCGAGGACGAGTCTGTATACCTGGATGCATTTGTTTCCCGACCTTCCACCTCCTGGGTTTCTCCACCTTTTGATCCACACATGTCTGTAGTGTCTCGAAAGGTTTGGTCAGCTCCAGATTCCATGGAAGCTGTCCTGAGGAGACCCAATAAATTCATCACAGCTCCCCAAGACAAACAATTCTTAACTAAAGGTGTCCCAGTTGATGCCATGGTGGTAGCAGCAGCCACAAAGAGAGATTTAGCAGAAACCTCCTCATCTGTCCATCCACCGAATAAAGACTCTCGTACGATGGACAGATATGGGAAACAAATGTTTTCATCAGTGACCTTCTCCCTTAGGACCCTGAACTATCTTTCCTATTTTACTAGGCTTCAGAGGGATCTCCTAAAAGAGCTTGGAGATACCCTGCAAGATCCCACAGCTGAGGGAGCTTCAGCCAAGGTAGCTACCCAGCTGGTGACTCTTAATTCAATAGTCAAGTCCTCCATGAGGCTTATTTCATATGCAACCGATGGAGCGAGTAGAGCTGCAGGATCAGGAATAGCTCTTAGGAGACATTCCTGGCTGCGACTGTGTCAGTTTGCGGAACCTTTCAGAGTGTCCTTCACCAATACCCCCTTTGGCTCCTCTCCCTTTGGGACTCAGGTGAAAGACACGCTTACCAGGTGCCAGCAGGAAGGCAAGACACTCTCTGATGTCGGAGTCCGTTTTTCCACTCCTACCAGACCATACCCAAAAGGCCAAAAGGAAAGATGTGGTTTTGAAAATCCCAGGGACCCTTCCCTGATGCACATGGTGAATTTTCTCCCAGGGGCAGAGTGGGAAATAATAGTGGCAGACGCTGCCCTCGTGGCAGAGGGGGTCCGCAAAATTAGGGTGACAGAGATACGTTCTCTTCCAAACCCTATCAACATCCCTGAAGGGATGCCCAACTGCTCAACTCTGGAGGCAGTCGGGGCAAGGCTTTCATTGTACCCAATCGCCTGGCAAAATATTACAAAAGACAAATGGATACTAGCCATTATATCCGGAGGCTACAAGATTCCCTTTCATCAACCCCCTTTTGTTTCAAAAAAATCCATCCCAAATGTTCCACCCAATCTAAGGGATCAGGCCGTCACAGAAGTTTCAAGACTGCTAGAAAAAAGAGCCATCCAGGAAGTCCCCGCAGACCAAGTAGGATCCGGAGCTTACTCACAAGATTCTTTTTAGTGCCCAAAAAGACAAGGGACTGGAGACCAATTCTGGATCTCAACAGGTTAAACAAATCTGTTCAAAAAGAAAAGTTCCGGATGGTAACACTGCAGTCCATTCTCCCCTTTCTGGGTCAGGGCAATTGAATGTGCACCATAGATATTCAGGACGCATAATATCATATAAAAATAGACAGATGGTCCGGGAGATTTCTACGCTTCCGGCTAGGGGCCAGTCATTACCAATTCAGAGCTCTGCCCTTTGGTCTCACCACGGCCCCCAGGGTGTTCACCAAATGTATGGCAGTAGTCACATCTCACCTGAGACGTCACAGATTCCAGGTGTTTCCTTATCTGGATGACTGGCTCTTCACTGCTACCACCAGGCAACAACTTATAGAGGCACGAGATTACACCATCACATCCTGTGCTCAACTAGGCATCACAATAAACTTAGAAAAATCTGCCTTGTTGCCCTGTCAATCTATTGCATATATAGGAGCAGAGCTAAACACAAGAAAAATTATTGTAAAATTGCCTCAGGAAAGAGTTTCCATTATTCGAAAGCAGGTGTCACTTCTGAGGAGAAAAAGAATTCGAGTCAGATATGTTCTTCAAGTTCTAGGGTCCATGGCAGCAGCCATTCTTCTAGTCCCCTTAGCATGCTTTCACATGAGAATCCTTCAATGGCTTCTTTTCACACAATGGTCCTTCCAGGAATTACCCATGTCTCACATGATACTAATTATGGAATCTTGCAAAAGACACCTTTCGTCTCCCCACTAGTTTCTCAGGGCAGACCTTTCATGGAAACCCATCCGGTCGCCACAGTGACCATGGACGCTTCCCTGATAGGGTGGGGGGGGGGCATTATCTTGGGAAGACAGTCCAAGGCACTTGGCAACCTCACGAGTACCACTTGCACATCAACATCCTGGAGATGAGAGCGGTGCTCCTAGCATTGCAAGCGCTTCAAGACTCTTTCCCTGCCGGGACTATTGCAATACAGATGGACAATATGCCAGTGGTTTGGTACATCAACAAACAGGGTGGAAACAGGTCTTACCCCTTGTGCCAAGAGGCCCTCAGGCTGTGGCAATGGGCAATTTCCTCCTAACATTTTCTGATAGCAACGCATATCCCTGGGACATCCAACGTAATAGCGGACAGGCTCAGCAGGTCTATCCTCATGCCTCAAGAGTGGTCTCTGAAACCGGATATTGTGGATCTTATTTTCCGCAAATGGGGCCAGCCTTGCTGCAATCTCTTTGCCTCTCCCCTCAACAACAAATGCAGCAGCTGCTTCTCCCTTCTTCCTCCTCCAGGTCAGACACCCAGGGACTCTCTAGTCCACGATTGGCCTCAGGGACTCCTTTATTCATTTCCCCCCTTCCCCATAATTCCAAAAGTCGTTCAGAAAGCAAAATCGTTGGATTCCAAAATGATCCTCATTGCCCCCTATTGGCCTTGACAGATTTGGTTTCCGGTCGTACACCCCCACTTTCTAGCCCAGCCTTGGATTCTGGACCCAGTACCGAACCTCTTGATTCATCAATCAGTCGGGCTACACCAATCCCTCCAGTCTCTCAAGCTAATAGCTTGGTTACTCCACTTACAATCCTAGCCAGGCTCCCCAATATTTCCCCAGCAGTGCATGATATTATTGTTTCCTCCCATAAGACAAATACAAGGAAAGTCTATGCTAGCAAATGGTAAAGATTCTCTTACTGGGCAGAATCCAGGAATTTAGATCCTTTTACAGCTCCTGTACACAAGAGTTTGGACTTCCTAGCAAAACTGTTTCATTCTGGTGCAGCGGCTGCTACCGTCAGAGTACAACTGGCGGCCATTTCTAATTTTCATGTCGGAGTTTCTAACTCCGGCATAATGTCTCTCAAACTCTGTAAGGCCTTCATGAGAGGTACATCTCTACTTAGACTCCCAGTGAAAGAGCCACTTCCACCTTGGGATCTCAGTTTGGTTCTTGCCTCCTTGATACTGCCATCCTTTGAACCAGCTGCATCATGTCCTTGAAATTTCTCTCTTGGAAAACTCTTTTCTTAGTTGCTATTACTTTTGCCAGACATGTTTCAGAGCTTCATGCACTATGTGTTCACCCTCCATACCTAGTTTTTCACAAAGACAGGGTTTCTCTGAGAACTAACCCATCTTTTCTACCTAAAGTTTGTTCAGACCACAATTTGAATCAGTCCATTGAACTTCCCTGTCTTTTTCCCTAATCATTCCAACCAGGCAGAATACAGATTACACCAGTTGGATGTGCATAGATAACTGCATTTCTATCTCCATAGAACTAAAGAAATGAGAAAATCAAATCAGTTGTTCCTTTCATTTGCTAACAACAAACAAGGTCTTCCAGTTTCTAAAGTAACATTGTCAAAAATGGTTATCGGACACCATAGTCCATACCTACCACTTGTGACAAAAAGATCTTCCAACAAAATCCAAAGGTCATTCAACCAGGTCATTGGCTACTTCGGTAGCATTTCAATCTAGATTGCCCATAAATTCAATTTGTGCATCAGCTACTTGGGCAGATCCTCATACATTCACTTCTCATTACAAAGTAGATGTGGTCTCCCGGGGCAGAGCTTCCTTTGGTTTCACAGTTCTGAAGAGTCTGTTCTAATGAGCCACCCAAGATTGAGGTGCTAAGTACGCTGTCCCATCCAGCAAGAGTGAAGGTGAGATTGGACAACTTAACATAAAGAAGTTATGTACCTACCATAATGTTCCATGTTAGTTGTCCTTCATCTCGTCTTCCTTCTTGCGTCCCTCCCTCCTTCCCCCTTCCTAAAGGATTGAGAGGAGTTCACTATGGTTTCACTGGCTAATTTGTTTTGTTATTAGTTGCTTCTCAACCAAATCATGACAATTAACTGTATAGCCAGGTTTATTTATGGATTATCTTCTATAATTATGTGTAGTGTGAGCCATCTCAAACGAGATCTAGGTAGCTGGCGCTGGACATTCTGGGATAAGGGGTAGCCTCGAGCCAGTAAAGAGCTCTCGAGCTATAGTAAGTGGCTGAGTCGGAGCCGAGGATCAGCTCCGAACCCATCCAGCAAGAAGGAAGGCGAGATGAAGGACAACTAACATGGAATGTTATGGTAGGTACATAACTTCTTTTTAGCTCCCCTTTTTTCCTTTTCTTCCTCCAGGCATGAGGGTTCTAAGAGAAGCTGCTGTGTTCCAACACTCTCATTGGAACTGCATCTTAAAGCTGAGTCTTCCCCAGTTCCCATAGTTTTCGGTGGCACGAGGGAAAGCATTTGCTATTGCCAGTGCCTTTGGTGCCGATCTCTGCACAGACAGTTTTGGCACATACTACTTCCTCAACTCAGACCTGTTCACCTTCCTACATTCCACCTATCTCAGACCCGAATGAGTGTTCTTTCAAGGATCTGCCAAGAACAAGGTACTGCCCAAAAATTGGCCCCTTTGTAGACTAACCACCAAGTCCTTTTTTGTATACCCCCGGCACTGTCAGTCTGTTCAGTCCATTCCACCAAGAGCCTCACAGAGTCTGATGTTCTGAGGCTAGTGGACCGGCTCCTGGTGGTGAGAGAATTAGCCACATCCTCGGTTCCTTGCACCGCTGGCTGTGGAACTTCACATGTCTCTCACCCAATTCTTGTTCCTCCTCTGATTTCAACTGAGCATTCAGAGTTCCTGGTTCCAACAGTCCCGGCGCCGACTATATCGGTGCCTGTGAGTGCCTCATCTCTGCCACTGATAACTACCCTGAGCTCTTTCGTTCTGTTGGAACTGGAAACCTCTCAGGGTCGGAGCTTCGCTGTCAGTTCCGGGGAGCGTGGTTCAACACCGAACTTATCAGAGCCGTCCATGTTTCTTGGGGCTTTGGCACATTTAAGTTCAACTCCGGCTTTGGGAGTAGCTACTTCGGTGCAGAATGAGACCACGGTTTTGAAGGAGTCTGTTTCAATTCCAGGCTCCCATTCTTTTGTGGGGGGACCTGCTTTCCAGGCCATGAAGAGGCCGTTGTCCAGTACAAGCTCACAGCATCCCATTCCTTCCTGTCTCCCAGAGCTACCACCAGTCTCTGACCTGGGACAGTGGGTGCAGAAACCTCAGGTTTCAACCGTGGTGGTTATATTCCCTTCAGACTCCTCCTTGGCTAGTCCCACCTAGGAGATGCCCCGGAAGAGAAAGTGCAAGAGGAAGCACTTGGACTCCCTTGAAGAGTGTTGCACAGAAGATACTGACTTTGATGAAGGGGAAGTTTTCCCACAGTCTCCCCCAGGGGATGTCTCCTTAAACAGAGGGGGTGACTGGACTTCTCAACAACCTTCCTCAGAGGAGCCAGTATATCTAGAGGTTTTCCATGCCTGTCCATCTGCTGCTTGGATCTCTCCGCACACTGATGATCTAATTAAACTGATTGCTCAGCAGGCTTGGAAGCTTCCTGATTCCATTGAACAATCCCTAAGACCAGACTGTATACTGTCAGCTCCCACGGATCAACAGCATTGAGCCAAAGGGGTGCCAGTGGATGCCATGGTGATTGCAGCAGCCACCAAAAAGGGACTTGCTGATGAAGGTCCTTCGATCCATCCTCCTAATAAAGAGTTTAAGATGATTGATAGATTTAGGAAGCGTGTATATGCTTCATCAGCTTTCACGGTTAGGTCATTGAACTTTATGGCACATTTTACCAGGCTTCAGAAAGATCTGATATAGGAGTTATCAGACAACTCTTAACAGGAACTGTAGCTGATGGGATTCAGGCTAAAGTAGCTTGCCAGCTGGCAACCCTGGATTCAGTATGTAATTCATCCATGAGGCTCATTGTGCATGCAGCTGAAGGGACGACTAGGGCAGCGGGTTCTTGTATAGCCATAAGGAGACATGCCTGGATGTGCTTATGTGAGTTTTTGTAGCTATTTAAGTCTTCTTTCATCAGTGCTCCCTTTGATGTAACATCCCTTTTTGGCCCCAAAGTTAGAGACCCTTGCCATATGTGAGAAAGATGGAAAGACACTTTCTGACGTGGACGTATGCTTTTCCACTCCTCAACAGCTTTACTCTAGGAACTAGAGAAGTGGAAGGCTGTGGTTCAAAAAGTCTGAAGGGCCTTTCCAGGACTCTCATGGTAACGACTCCCCCGAGAGGGGGGAGTTATAATTGAAGATGCCATGCTAGAGGCAGAGGTGCACCACAAAATCAGGGTTCCAGGGATTCTTTCCATGGTAGTGCCTATCGGCGCTCCTGAAAGGAGGCACGATTGCCACCCTCTGGAGGCAGTCAGGGGATGACTTTCCCTGCACCTGCCTGCCTGGCTAACCATAACAATGGATAGTTGGGTGCTGAGGATCATAACCAGAGGTTACAGTGTTTCTTTTTCAAAACAACAGGGATGCGGCTGTTCTAGAAATTCAAAAACTGCTTAACAAAAGAGCTATCCAAACAGTCCCACCAGACCAGATAGGATCCGGGGTTTTCTCAAGATTCTTTTTAGTGGTAAAGAAAACTGGGGACTGGAGACAAGTTTTGGATCTCAGTATCTTGAACAAGTCAGTGCAATAAACCAAGTTCTAGATGGTCAGAGTTCAGTCCATTTTCCCGTTCTTGGGAAAAGATGATTGGATGTGCTCAATAGGTCTTCAGGATCCGTATTGTCACATAAAAATAGACAAATGCTGCAGAAGAGTTCTGCACTTCCAGCTGGGTGCCAGTCATTATCAGTTCAGAGCCATGCCCTTTGGTCTCGCCACGACCCTCAAGGTATTCAGCAAATGTATAGCAGTGGTTGCAGCTCACTTTAGACTGCAAGGATTCTGGATGTTTCCATAGCTAGACTGGCTGATTATCGCAACCACCAGGCATTTACTGCTGCAAGCAAGGAACTGTATCCTTCAAATTTGTTTCTTGCTGGGGATCACGGCAAGCTACGAAAAATCCCATCTAGAGCCAACACATCATTTAGAGTTCATAGGAGTGGTGGAACACTTGTATCGCATCTCTACCTCAAGAAAGCCTTCAAAGAATAAATTCACTAGTCAGCCAGATTATTCACAACAGAGCAGTAACTGTAAGACTGTTATTGCAGACTCTAGGATCTATGGCTGCCACCATCACTTTAGTTTCCCTTGTGAGGTTTTACATGCAAATTCTACAATGGCTGTTGGTGTCACAGTGGTCATTACTGACCCAACCAATGTCACATCAAGTTCGGATCATCAGTTAATGCAAGAAAGACCTGAGTTGGTGGCTTCACTCCAGTAACATTTTATCAGGCCTTCCCTTTTTAACCCCAAGCCATAGTGAACACGAACACATCCCGGATGGGGGGGGCATTATCTGGGAAAGAAGTCCAAGGCACTTCGTCCCAGTTAGAGGCCAATTTTGCACATCAGTGTTCTAGAGATGAGGGCAGTGCTTCTAGTATTGTAAGCATTTCAAGAGACTCTCCCCTCTGGAATGATTGCAATCCAAGCAGACAACATGTCAGTGTTGTGGTACATCAACAAACAAGGGGGAACTAGGTCTTACTCTTTGTCGAGAAGCTCTTAAGAGTCTGGCTATGGGCAATTTCAGCTGACCGCTTTCTAGTTGCAATGCATATTCTTGTGAGCTCCAGTGTGATTGCTGACAAATTGAGCAGGAACATCATGATGCCTCACGAGTGCTCTGTCAACCCTTTGGTGGTGGAAAGGGTATTCCATCAGTGGGCCAGAACTGTTGTGATCTCTTTGGACCCCCCCCCTCCCGAACAAGTACAGCAGCTACTTTGCCCTGATCCCCCCTCTGGGAGAGTCACCGAGAGATGCCGTCCTCCACAATTGGCCCACCGGTGTACTGTATGCCTTTCCCCTGATTCCTCACATTTCCCAGTTTGTAGAGAAAGGCAACAAGTCGAAGAACAAGATAATTCTCATTGCTGCATTCTGGCCTTGACAGATATGGTTTCCCTTTCTGTGGGCTCATTTAGTTCAGAAATCCTGGACTCTGGACCCAGCTCCAGAACTGTTGTCCCATTCAGAGGGACTCATTCACCTGAATCTTTAAAATCTCAAGCTCATTGTGTGGCTTCTCCAGTTCCAGTGATTGCCAGGCGTACCAGCCTTACTGCCCTAGTTCAGCGAATTGTTCTAGTCTCCCACAAACCTATGACTAGACAGTTGTACAGCAGCAAGTGGCAAAAAATTTCAAAACGGGCTACAGACAGCACTCTTGACCTATATTCTTCACCAGTTTGTAAGATCTTACAATTTTTAGCATTGCTTTTTGATGAGGGAACATCCTCCTCAACTATACGGGTTCATCTAGCTGCAGCTTCAGATTTTCATAACAATCTAAATGATACAGCTCTAATGTCACACAAACTTTGTAAAGGCTTTCTGAAAGGAATCCTGTTGCTGAGACCATGATACAAGGATCCGTCTACTCCTTGGGAGTTGAATCTGGTGCCACAATCTCTAATTAATCTCCCATTTGAACCATCAGCGAATTGTGATTTGAAGTATATATCCTGAAAAACTGCATTCCTGGATGTTCTTCGTGTTTCACTGTTGCAGTCATTACATTTGGGTAATCTTGCTGGCAAGTTGCCCTCAGCCGGCCTGAATTCCAAAGTCTTGGGTCCTGCGTCGGCTGCTGTCGCCCCTTCCCTGACGTCAGGTCGTCAGGGGTATAAAAGAAGCAGCCTATGCCATTTTCTTCAGTCTTTCTTGCCGTGCGTTGCCCGAAGCAAAAGCAGTTCGCAAGTGCTGGTCGGCCGAGTCCTGAGATTTTCGTGTTTGAGTTTCAGATCCGACGTCTTCAATAAAGCTAAGTACCCTGTTGGCGAAACTTTTTCCTTGCTCCAGACCGATGTCAGAAAAAGTTAATAATTGTATTTCTTGTGGAAAGCAAATACCTCATAAGGATTTTCATTGTTACTGTATTCCTTGCCTAGGTCCTGATCACAACACTACTGGTTGTCTGTTTTGTGCTAGATTTAACCAACGCACTATTAAGCGTTGGTATGATTTTGCTTTAAACTTTTTTGGACGCCAGTTTAATTATCCTGAAATGTCGTCGGATAGCCATCCAACTACCGGAGTTTACAAAAACTGCAAATAAAAGGAGAGAGAGAAACAACCGAGGCCCAAAATCGACGACGAAGTTACTCCTAAGGCAGTCGCCGGTTCTCAGTGAGGCGCTTTCACAGCCCCTGATGCTCGCTACTTTAGAGTCGCAGGCCGCTACTGACTCCCACTTGTAGTCGGTCATGCCCCTGGATACTCAAGGTATTGGAGCCTCGGACGCTAATCCCTCAGATGAGTCCGGAGCCGCTGAGCAGGTACTGGTTTCTGAGGGTGTTTTCAGACCTAAACATCTTTACATTAAAACGACTTCAGCTTCAAAGACTAAAGCACCTTCTAAAGCAAGGAAACAAACTCAAGAGCCACGTGGACAAGCCTCTATACCCCAAAAAAATGGCCGAAGACTTGATTACCTTGATCAGAGGTTCCCATCCCCCTCCTGATAAGAGGCCTAGGCAAGGCACTGACTATGAATCTTCAGATCAGGTTTCTATTTCTTCTGATTCCTCTTCTGATCAGGAATATTCTCTGCCCCCCTATGAGGATTCTGATGCTGAAGAATCTGTACCTTCAGCATCTCCTCCTGAGGACTATTCCTTTGGGGAAACCTTGCATACCATGAGGGAGCATTTCCACCGGGAGAGCCAAGATTTTTCAGAATCTAAAAAGAGGCTCAGGGATTTTCTTTTACTACCTCAGCAGAGGCCTCTGGCCATTCCACCTGTGTTAGACATTGTAGATGTTGTGTTTTCGGAGTCTAGTCTGACCTCTGACTCCTTACCCCCTGCTCCTGTTAAGCCTGACTGATATTACAGGGTTCCTGACTCGCACAAATTTATTTTTAAAAACCCTGCTGCTGACCCAGAAACTATTTCACAGGGTCCAAAGGGAGTTGAGGCTTCCACTGCAAAAAACCCAACCCCCTCTAACAGCGATTCAAGGGCATTGGATAGATGGGGAAAAAAGGTTTACACATCTGCAACTTTGGCTATAAGGGCCTTAAACTGTCAATTTCATATGCTTAAGTGTCAGTAACATGTCATGGGATTGCTTAAACAGAAAATGTTAAATTCTCAATGCGCAGAAAACAAGGAAATGCAGGATTTATTGCATGCAGCAGAACAAGTTGGAAAACATACTTTGCAATGTGGTTTTGATTCTTTGGAGGCCTCCTGCAGGGCCGCAGTTACGGGTTCTGTAATTAGGAGGCATGCTTGGTTAAAGGAACAAAATATGCCTGATCATGTTAAAGTTAAATTACTAGATGCACCTTTACAGCAAGATACTTTGTTTGGTGTTAAGGCAGAAGAGGTGTTAAAGAAAATGGAGGACAAAGCTAAATCTATGCAAACTGTCAAAGATTTTTTTACAAGTACAGCCACCTAGGTTTTGTAGACACTGGCCTACAAAAAATTGGTCCTTTCCTGTGTCAGACAGACCTCAAAGGGGCAGATCCAGACGCCCTAGGGGCAGATCCCAAGCACAAGGTTCTTATAGGCCCAAGCAATGTGGTGCTTCTACCTCCAAAACTGGAGAAGATAGATCACAAACATACAGAAAACAGTTCCAATGACTTCCCCCTGCCTGCACCAAGCACTTATCTTCTGGCAGCATCCTTAGGGGGAAAATTAGCACTTTTTGCTCAAAATTGGCACATCATAACCCAGGACAAGTGGGTTCTAAACATAGTGTCACAAGGCTACAAATTCCATTTCCATACTCTGCCAAAGGCAAACGGCTGGCCAGATCTGCCAAAAAATCAATGGGCAGAGGCACAAAAACAAGTCTCATCCCCCATGGACATGGGGGCCATTCAGCAAGAGCAGGGGCAAGGATTTTACTCAAGACTGTTCTTGGCACCCAGAAAGGACAAGGCCTGGAGGCCGATACTGGACTTATCTATTCTGAACACTTTCCTGGATATTCCAAAATTCAAAATGTTGACTTTGCAGCAGCTTCTGCCCATGCTGGGCAAGAATGCTTGGCTTATGACTTTAGACCTAAAAGAGCCATACCTGCATGTTCCAATCAGACAATCATGCAGAAGATACCCAAGATTCAAGGCTGGTTCAATGCATTACCAATTCTCTGCACTGCCCTTTGGCTTATCTACTGCACCCAGGGTCTTTACAAAGTGCCTAGCACCAGTAATTGCATTCTGCAGACAGAGGAATACAAATATATCCTTACTTGGACGACTCTCTCATTCAAGCAGATAACAAGGACATTCTTCTTCAACATCTGGCGTTTGTGAAAAGACTTCTAACATGCCTAGGGTACACAGTCAACAAAAAGAAATCAAAACTAGTACCCTCACAAAAGATAACATTCCTGGGTGCAAGTTTGAATACAACTGCCCAGATGGCTTATCTCACGCCAGACAAACAAAGGCAACTGACTACCTATTTCAAAATGTTGGCAACAAAGGCCCAGTTATCTGCAAGAAGAATCTGCAGGCTTTGGACTTCATGGCATCCTGCATCCTATTAATTCCATATGCAAGACTGCATATGAGGAAACTTCAATGGTACCTACAAAGTGTTTGGACTCGAAACATTGCCACAGCCTGGAAACAGTCAATCTGAAGTAGGCACTTCATTTGTCAGCAACCTTTGGGATATGGATCCGATGTCGGATCCGAGCCGGCAACTTCTACCACAGCATAGATCCGAGCTCCTAGCTCCTCCCTTTACCCACAATCCCCTGCCAACCCTGACTGACCTCAGATCTAGTTTGCCGCGCTTCAAGCTACAAGCTGGATTTTCGAGCTCCTGCTACTTTTTGGATTTGTGAGAAAAAAATTTTCTATTTTATTTCCCTTTTTCTTAGTGTGAGTGAGTGTGATTGTTTAGGTACCCCATAGCCCTTTTATCTCTCTCAATTTGTGGTTATTTTCTCCTCCCTGCCCTTGCTGGTCATAGTGTGTGTTTGTGGTGTGTGTAGGGGCCTAGTGAGTGTGTTTCTGTGCTTTTACTATGTCGGAGGCCCCTAAAGCCATCTTTTCAAAGTGCACCGAGTGTGGCCATAAGCTTTCACCGGCGGATGGCCACACCCGGTGCGTTAGGTGCATTGGGGTTGAACACCTCTCCTCGGGATGTGCGATTTGCGTGGCGTTCAACCCCAGGGCACTTAAGGACCGGAGGTCGAAGCTGTTTCTGGCGTGCCTTTTGCCCCCGGATTCGGCTCTGGCCTCCAGTGCTTCTGTGGCCGCTACCCAGCCTTCGGTGGCAGCCACCCCTGCCTCCCTCCGGTCGGGACTCAACCTCCCGCTTCGGCTCCGGAGGAGAGGGAGGCCAGGAAAGCCAAACGGAGAGAGAAGCACCATAAGCAGCGGGCCGAGGACTCCTCCTCGGGCCCCGCCCGCCAAACGAGCTTCTCCCTCCAGAGCTTCTGTATCGCCTCCTCCTCGGCTCCGGTCCCCTTGCTTCTCACCGGGACCCGAGGAGGAGGGGACCCGGTCCCCGTCGAGGTCATTAAGGCGGCACTGTAGGTCTGCCTCGGTGGCCTCTTCGAGGTCCACTTTTAGCATGTCAGATGCAGACATGGACCGGATGATGAGGAGGTTCATCCAGGCCCACCGGATGATGAGGAGGTTCATCCAGGCCCAGCTGCAGATGGGAGTCCTCTTGCCCCCCCCCCCTTCCAGGGGGCAGCTCGACCCTATTTTTTGCTCCAATCGCTCCTTCTCCGACCCGCTTTCCGGGTTTGGAGCGTTCGGAGCCGAGCCGCGTTGGATCCAGGGGTGGGTCGGAGCCGACAGTGCTGGTCCCTCGAGCTTGTCGGATCCGACCTCTCGGAGCCGTGGGCTGAGCTTCGGATCCGAGGGATTCGGTGTGACTTCGGCTCCATCCCGGTCGGAGCACACGGGTCCTTCGGATCCGATGGTCTCAGCCCCGGGTCCGGTCCCCGCTTCGGATCCGAGTGGGAGTCGACTCTCTGATCCTGTCGGTGGCGGCTCCCCCTCGGCTTTCCCTGTGGTGGAGAGGGCACTGTTGAGTGCATCCGGGCCTCCGGTCCTGGCTTCGGCTCCCCCCTGCACTCCCTCTCAGCTGGTTCAGGCTCCCATCACCCAGCCTTCGGGGCAACCTGCTTCAGCACCTCTGGGTGTTACTTCGGAACATGATATTGCTGGTGAGACTTCCTCGGCCAGCCCCACCGAGGAGGTTCCTCACAAGGCTAAGTGTAAGAGGAGGCACGTGGACTCCCCCGAGTCCCTTACGGAAGATACAGACTTAGATGAAGGGGAAGGCTCCCCAAGGTCACCCCCCGAGGATGTCTCCTTTGGAGACATCATGGAAATGCTCAGGATTAGGGGAGGGTGGTCTGTCCCCAACTTCCTCCAATGAGTCCGTATTCCTAGAGACGTTTGAAGCAGGGCCATCTACCTCTTGGGTGTCCCCTCCCCCCGAACCCCTGGTGGACCTTATCTTCACCAGGGCTTGGAAGGAGCCGGACACTGTAGAGCCAGTCCCCAAGTGCCCAGATAGGATCCTGAGTCCCCCTGCAGAAAGAACCCACTGGAGCAGAGGTCCCCCCGTGGATGTCATGTTGGTGGTGGCGGCCACCAAGAGGGAGTTGGCTCAGGAGAGCTCTGCGGTCCACCCACCGAGCAAGGAGTCTTGGGCGATGGACCACCTTGGGAAGCGGGCCTTCAGTTCAGCAACCTTCTCGATGAGGGCGCTGAACTATATGGCATACGTCATCCGGATGCAGCGAGATCTAATAAAAGAATATGCTGCTTCCCCCCCAGAGTCCATGTCAGAAGGGGACAAGCAGCTGTACTCCTCCCGAATGTCCACTCTACGTTCCATTTCTAACACCTCTATGCGGCTCTTGTCTCACGCCACTGAAGGAGCCCCTAGAGCTGGCGGAGCTGGCCTGGTAATGAGGCGCCAAGCCTGGCTCCGACATTGTGACTTCTCGGAACCCTTTAAGGCGTCATTCGCGAATGCCCCCTTTGATGGTTCTGCACTGTTTGGCAAAACCATTAGCGACACTTTAGTCCAGAGCGAGAAAGACGGGAAGACGTTGTCTGCCGTCGGAGTCTGCTTCTCTGCTCCCCAGAGGTCCTTTTCCAAGAACCAAAAGGGTCAGAAGAAGATGTGGTTCCGGAAATCACATCAGTCCCAGTCTGCTCTGGACAACCAGTCCTCTTGTGTCAGAGGAGGACAGGGAGGACGCCGCCCTAGAGGCAGAGGGGGTCCCAGAAATTTTGGGTCCAGAGAACCCTTCTCTGAGAGGCCCACGCAGAACCCCTGAGGGGTTGCCCAGCTGCACCACTCTGCAGGCAGTCGGGGGGCGTTTTTCGAGGCACGTAGCAATGTGGGAGTCCATAACAACAGATCGCTGGGTGCTTCGCATCATATCCAGAGGTTACCAAATTCCCTTTATTGTACCCCCCAAAACCAGAAGCCTCCTCGACGTACCACCCAATCAGAGGGAGGCGGCTGCTACAGAAATTCAGCAGCTTTTACAAAAAAGAGCCATCCAACCCGTCCCCCCAGATAAGCTCGGATCAGGGTTTTACTCCAGGTTCTTTCTGGTGCCAAAAAAGACAGGGGACTTGAGGTCCATCCTCGACCTCTCTCTCTTGAACCTGGCAGTACCCAAAGAAAAGTTTCGGATGGTCACGCTGCAATCTATTCTCCCCCTGTTACGGGAGAACGACTGGATGTGCTCGATAGACCTCAAGGATGCGTACTATCACATTCTTGTGGACAGACGCTCCAGGAGGTTCATCCGCTTCCGGCTGGGAGCCAGTCACTTTCAGTTCAGGGCCCTCCCCTTCGGTCTCACCTCAGCCCCCAGGGTGTTCACCAAAGTCTTGGCGGTTATAGCGGCCCACCTGAGGCTTCAGGGAATTCAGGTCTTTCCGTACCTGGACGACTGGCTCCTCATCGACCCAACAAGGCATCTGCTCTGTTCAGGCAGGGATTACTTCCTCAATCTTGCTCGACGCCTAGGGTTGACTGTCAACATGGCCAAATCCTCTCTGGCTCCTACACAGGTAATAGATTTCATAGGGGCGAGATTGGATTCCAGACTAATGCTTGCTTTCCTGACTCCAGATCGGCTTCAGAACCTGAGGTTGCATGTTCAGGCCATTCTCCAACTTCTTCGCTCCACCGGTGGAATTGATCCTGAGGGCTCTAGGGTCCATGGCGGCAGCAATTTCTCTGCTGCCCTTAGCCCGTCTAAATATGAGGGTCCTGCAGTGGACCCTCCAGGTGCAATGGTCCCTGTCTCGCAACCCCGTGTCCCATCCTATTCCCCTATGTTATGGACTCCCCTATAGCAATGTGGGAGTCCATAACAACAGATCGCTGGGTGCTTCGCATCATATCCAGAGGTTACCAAATTCCCTTTATTGTACCCCCCAAAACCAGAAGCCTCCTCGACGTACCACCCAATCAGAGGGAGGCGGCTGCTACAGAAATTCAGCAGCTTTTACAAAAAAGAGCCATCCAACCCGTCCCCCCAGATAAGCTCGGATCAGGGTTTTACTCCAGGTTCTTTCTGGTGCCAAAAAGACAGGGACTTGAGGCCCACCCTCGACCCCTCTCTCTTGAACCTCGCAGTACCCAAAGAAAAGTTTCGGATGGTCACGCTGCAACCTATCCCCCCCCTGTTACGGGAGAAGCGACTGGATGTGCTCGATAGACCTCAAGGATGCGTGCTATCACATTCTTGTGGACAGGCGCTCAGGAGGTTCATCCGCTTCGGCTGGGAGCCAGTCACTTTCAGTTCAGGGCCCCTTCGGTCTCACCTCAGCCCCAGGGTGTTCACCAAAGTCTTGGCGGTTATAGCGGCCCACCTGAGGCTTCAGGGAATTCAGGTCTTTCATTACCTGGGCGACTGGCTCCTCATCGACCCAACAAGGCATCTGCTCTGTTCAGGCAGGGATTACTTCCTCAATCTTGCTCGACGCCTAGGGTTGACTGTCAACATGGCCAAATCCTCTCTGGCTCCTACACAGGTAATAGATTTCATAGGGGCGAGATTGGATTCCAGACTAATGCTTGCTTTCCTGACTCCAGATCGGCTTCAGAACCTGAGGTTGCATGTTCAGGCCATTCTCCAACTTCTTCGCTCCACCGGTGGAATTGATCCTGAGGGCTCTAGGGTCCATGGCGGCAGCAATTTCTCTGCTGCCCTTAGCCCGTCTAAATATGAGGGTCCTGCAGTGGACCCTCCAGGTGCAATGGTCCCTGTCTCGCAACCCCGTGTCCCATCCTATTCCCCTAAGCAGGGCTTGCAGAGGGTTGCTCGTGTGGTGGCTCCAGTCCCCGAGCCTTCACACGGGACGATCATTCTCTATGCCTCCTCCTGTCGCCACAGTGACCACGGATGCCTCTCGCCTGGGGTGGGGGGGCACTATTCAGGCAGAACGGTCCAAGGCACATGGAACGACATAGAGACCTCCTTGCATATCAGTGTCCTAGAGATGAGGGCGGTGCTTTTGACGTTGCAGGCACTTCACGGCCTTCTTCCGATTGGGACGATTGCGGTACAAATGGACAATATGTCAGTTGTCTGGTACATCAACAAACAGGAGGGAACCAGGTCTTAGCCTCTTTGTCACAAGGCCATGAGAGTGTGGGAATGGGCGATATCCACCAACCGCTTTCTCAGTGCAATGCACATTCCGGGATGGTCCAACATCCTAGCAGACAGGCTCAGTCGTTCAGTTATGACCCCATACGAATGGTCTCTCAATCCTCTAGTAGCGGAGCAAATATTTGCCTAATGGGGGCAACCCTGTTGCGATCTTTTTGCCTTTCCCTCAAATACCAAATGCAACAGTTACTTCGCTCTAATCCCCCCTCAGGGGGTGTCCCCGAGAGACTCTCTAGTACATGCTTGGTCTCCCGGTCTCCTTTACGCTTGCCCTCCATTGCCCATGATGCTGAAACTCTTACAGAAAGCCAGTCAGTTGGGGAGCAAGATGATCCTCATTGCCCCATTCTGGCCTCGTCAGACGTGGTTCCCGTACCTGTGGTCTCACCTGATTCATCCACCCTGGATTCTGGATCCCCTCCTGGATCTCATTACTCACCCTCTGGGTCTTCCGACCCCCAACCTGGTTAACCTCAAGCTGATGGCTTGGTTGCTCCAGTTCCACTCCTGATAAGGACTCCCGGAATCTCCTATGCAGTCAAAGCCATTCTAGTAGCAGCACACAAACCGTCCACCAGAAGGGTCTATCGGAGTAAGTGGAAACGTTTCTTCATCTGGGCAGAGCACCGTCACTTAGATCCTTTCACGGCGCCTCTTACGTCGGTTTTGGATTTTCTAACTACCCTTTTTCATCAGGGGGCTAGCTGCTCTACAGTCAAGGTACAACTAGCAGCGATTTTGCATTGTCATGTAGGGCATGAATCGGGCCCTCTAATTACCTCCAAGCTCTGTAAAGCTTTCCTCAAGGGTACCTTCCTTCTCAGACCTCCGGACAGGGAGGTAGTACCCCCATGGGATTTATCTTTGGATGTTCTTCATCTCACATTGCTGCAGTCCTTACACTTGGGTAGTCCGCTGTCCTCGGTCGGCCCGAATATCAAAGTATAAGGCTGACGTCGGTCAAGGCGCATTTGACTGACATCAGGACGTCAGGGTACAAATGAGCATGACCGACGTCATATCCTCAGTCTTTTTTGCCGCATGGTCCGATGCAGAAGCAGCGTTGCAAGTGCCGGTTGGCGTTCTGAAATTGTTCGATTTCGGAGTTTCAGACCGAGTCAAAGTTGGCTAAGTACCCGTTGGGAATATTTTAGTTTTTCTTGCCTCAGTGGTTTACTGGATGTCAGAAAAAGTGAATAATTGTATTTCTTGTGGGAAACAGATACCGCATAGAGACTATCATACTTTGTGTATTCCTTGTTTAGGGCCTGAGCACGGCGTTGTTGGGTGTCGCTCTTGTGCTAGATTCAATAAGCGCACTATAAAGAAGATTAGATTGTGCCAGGTTAGTCTTCGAAGCGGTGCAATTATAAAATGCCGTCGGATGCTCCGGCCGCTTCTTCGGGAAGCGCAAGGACAAAGCAGTTAAGCCTAGGCTAGAAGAACCGTCCGTGCGGACGCCGGTTCTTTAGAGGTGTCGGTGGAGCCGGTGGTTCCACGGAGGTTTCTTTGGGATCCCAGGGAGAGACTTTGTTATTGCAGGATGTGGCCTCTCAGGAGGCAGGTCAGGCTGATGGGGCTTCTCAGGTTACTATACTCCCCTCCTGCCTAGGGTGGTTAGGCCCTCTCCTTCTGTTTCCAAGGCTTCTCCCAGAGGCAGGCCAGGTTTAGCTTCAGTTGGTGTCACCCCTAGTTCTTCAGGAACTGTGCCCAAGAAGCATATGCTTAAAATGGCAGAAGATTTGATTACTTTGATTAGGGTTCTTTGCCCCCTCCTGATAAGAGACCTAGGGTGGAGCCTGAGCTAGGGAGTTTTGAGCAGGCTTTGGATGTTTCAGAGTCTTCGGCTGAAGACTTGCAGGAGTACTCTCCTTATTCTGATTCTGATGTGGATGATTCTACTCCTTCTGCTTCTCCTCCTGAGGATTTTTCTTTTCAGAAACTCTTCATTCCATGAGGGAGCATTTTAAGTGGGAAGGTCAGGACTTCTCTGATTCCAGGAAAAGGCTTAGGGAATTTTGTTTTACCCCAGCATAGGCCTTTGGCTATACCTCCTGTTTTGGATGTAGTGGAAGATGTTTTACAGAGGCTTCTCTTAATCCTGATTCTTTGCCTCCTGCTCCTGTTAAACCGGATAGGTATTACAGGGTGCCTGAAGCTCATAAGTATCTTTTAAGAGTCCTAGGGCAGACCCAGAAACTGTTAGTCAGGGGCCTAAAGGTGTTAAGGCTTCTGTTGTCAAGAATCCGGTTCCTGCAGATAAAGAGGCCAGGGCCTTGGATAGATGGGGAAAGAAAGTTTATACTTCTTCCACTCTAGCTATGAGGGCTTTGAATTGCCAGTTTCACATGTTGAAATACCAAAACTATCTCCTTTCACAATTGAAGTCTAAGGTTGATGCTCTGGCGGAAGGTATTGATTGTAAAGAGTTGCAAGATTTAGTACATGTTTCTGAACAGGTGGGTAAGCATTCTTTGCAATGTGGTTTTGATGCTGTACAGGCCTCGTCTAGGGTGGCTGCCACTGGGTCAGTTCTTCGAGGCACGCCTGGCTGAGGGATCAAAATTTATCTGACCATGTTAAAACAAGGATTTTAGATGCTCCTTTACAATCTGATGTGTTGTTTGGTTCTCCTGTTGAGGCAGTTTTAAAGAAAATGGAAGACAAGGCTAAGTCTATGCAGACTGTTAAAGATTTTTTGCAGGTTCAGCCTCCAAAGTTTAGTAGAAATTGGCCTACTAAGGGGTGGACGTATCCTTCTTATGATTCCCAGTCTAGGGGTAGATCTAGACATGGTAGGGGCAGAGCTCAGGGCTCTCTCAGGCCTAGAACAGGGAGTTCTCCTGCACAGTCTTCGGGTGAGGGCAGGGGTCAGTCCTTTCGTAAACAGACCCAATGACCTACCTTTTCAGCTGCCAGAGCCTTCTCGTCTGGCAGCACCTTTGGGAGGAAGGTTGGCACTTTTCAAAGAAAATTGGAGTTTAATTACCCAAGACAGATGGGTATTGGATATCATACACCACGGTTACAGGTTTTATTTCCATACCTTGCCTCCTTTCAAAGGCATGCCAGACGTTCCTCCTCAACAAAGAATAGAGGTTCACAAGCAAATTTCTCTGTTACTCCAAATAGGGGCCATACAGCCGGTCCCTATACCAGAAGTGGGCCTAGGATTTTATTCTCGCCTGTTCCTAGTACCAAAGAAGGGGAACACGTGGAGACCAATTTTGGATTTATCTATCCTCAACACTTATCTGGGCATTCCCAAGTTCAAAATGTTGACGTTACAGCAGCTTTTACCTCTGCTGGGCAAAGATCATTGGATGGTAACTTTGGATCTCAAGGAGGCTTACCTTCATGTTCCTATCAGACTAAGTTGCAGGAAGTATCTGCGTTTTCGAGCTGGGACTTCTCACTATCAGTTCTCTGCATTGCCCTTTGGTTTATCTACTGCGCCCAGAGTGTTCACGAAAGTTCTGGCTCCAGTGATAGCTTTCTTCAGGCTAAAAGGAATACAGATCTATCCTTATTTGGACGATTGCCTGATTCTGGCTCAAGGAAGGGACGAGCTTCTTCATCATTTGGAATATGTGATAGCAGTGCTAAGATGCCTGGGGTATTCTGTGAACGAAATAAAGTCCAGTCTAGTACCCTCTCAGGACATGTGCTTTCTTGGTGTAAGACTGGTTACAGCATCCCAGATGGCCTTTTTGACCCCGGACAAACAAAATAATCTTTCCCTTTACTTCCATCAACTATCTCATCAGTCCGGGCTGACTGCAAGGACAGTCCTTCAAGCCTTAGGGTTCATGGCATCTTGTATTCTGGTGCTTCCCAATGCCAAACTGCATATGAGGAAGCTACAATGGTATCTCAAAAATGTATGGACACAGCACTGCCAGGATCTGGACACTGTCATTCAAATAATACCTTGCATTCAAAAGGAATTTTTGTGGTGGGCTCAGGAATGTCACCTAAACAAGGGACTCTCTGTGACCCGGCCAGAGGCGAGTCAGATTTTAACGACAGATGCCTCAGACAAAGCTTGGGGAGCTCATCTAAATGGAAAGTGGATACAAGACAAGTGGCCTGCCAGACTACAGCATCTACTTATCAACCTGAAGGAGATGTTAGCAGTCCAGTTTGCATTGATAGCTTTCAAGGATTTACTTCTTCCAGGGCAGGTGTTGATTCTAACAGACAACACAACTGTCATGTGGTACATCAACAAGCAAGGGGGAACACATTCTTATCCTCTATGCAGGCAAGCAATGATTTTGTGGGAGACTGCTCTCAGTTTACAGCTCAATCTTCAGGCAAGGTTTCTGCCGGGAGCACAGAACTCCTTAGCAGATGTGTTGAGCAGACGAATTATGGATCCCCACGAGTGGAAATTGGATCCTCATGTATTTCAGAAATTGACAGTGTCATGGGAACTCCAGACATAGATCTGTTCGCTTCTCCTCTAAACCACCAGCTGCCAAAGTTTTGCACAAAAGGTTTCATCCCACAGCTTGGAAAGTGGATGCTCTTTCCTTCAATTGGAGCAATCTTCATGTGTATGCCTTTCCGCCTCTGCCTCTCCTCCCAAAGGTACTACTAAAGGCCAGACAAGACAAGCCAAGGATGATTTTGATAGCTCCAGATTGGCCTCGACAGCATTGGTACCCATTACTGAGAAGCCTGGTGCGGAAGCCTCCATGGCCTTTGCCTTGATTCCACACCTGTTGTCTCAGGAGGACAGTCATTTGCTCAATGTCAAGCTTCACTCTCTGCACCTAACAGCCTGGCATATTCTGTTTTGAACCATAGTGGGCCTCCACTTCCACAGCAAGTTTTGAATGTTATTTTGGAAGCTAGAAGGCCTAGTACAAGGAAAGTGTACGCAGATAAATGGAAGAGATTTTTATTTTGGAGTGCAGCAAAGGATTTTGATGTTTCTGAGCCTAATTTAAGTGTGGCTCTTCAATATCTTACTGAGTTACTGGACAAAGGTTTGTCCTCTTCTGTTAAGGTTCATGCTGCAGCAATTTCGGCTCACTATGATTGTGACCCACCATTGTTTTCTCATCCTTTGTTCAAGCAATTTCTTAGAGGGGCAAAGAATATAAGACCCCCACGAAGAGCTCCTACTCCTGCTTGGGATCTCAATTTTGTGTTGGAGAAACTCACTCTACAACCTTTTGAGCCTGCAGCTACTACTGAATTAAAGTTTTTATCATGGAAGACTGCTTTTTGTTGGCTATTACCTCTGCAAGAAGGGTTTCTGAGTTGCAGGCCCTTATGGCGGTTGAGCCTTTCTTAATTTTCCATAAGGATAGGGTATCTTTACGCACTAATCCTTCCTTTATGCCTAAAGTGGTTTCTAGTGTGGCTTTAAACCAAACTATTCATTTGCCTACTTTTTATGCAAATCCCCAAAATAAAGGGGAAAAGATTTTGCACACTTTAGATGTACACAGGCAGTTGCGATATTATTTGGACAGAACTAAAGGGTTCAGGCAATCTCAGCAGTTATTTGTTTCTTTTGCTTTGAGTTCTCAGGGCAAGCCTGTGTCAAAACAAACTATTTCTAAGTGGATTGGGTTTTGCATTGCTTTCTGTTATTCCCATCATGGCAAGGAGATTCCAGCTGGGATTAGGCCTCATTCCACTAGGGCTACTGCCACTTGACAGCTTTTTGAGGGGTGGCAACTAAGGATATTTTGGAGGCAGCTACTTGGAGTTCAGTGCATACTTTCTCTAGGCATTATCACCTACCACTTTACTCTAAATCCAGGGCTGGTTTTGCCACTGCTGTTTTGCAGGGCATTTTGGCAGCTCCTGCTTCCTTATAGTTTGGCCATCCTCCCTTACCTCTGCTTTGGGATTCTACCCAAGTGTAAGGACTGCAGCAATGTGAGATGAAGAACATAGTACAGTTTTGTACCTACCATAAATGTAGATGTTCGAAGATCCACATTGCTGCAGTCCAATTTACCTCCCTCCTTCCCTCTGTAGTTAGAGGCGGTTGTGTGGGTTGGGTTGTCAATATGAGGTATATTGTATATATTGTATATATTGTACATATTTTTAGTGCTAGGATGGTTGGTTGGTTGTTTGCTGTCTTTTGGTTTTGACCTTTGTTTTTAGGGTCTTCTGACATCTGGGGCAAGAAAAGACTGAGGATATGACGTCGGTCATGCGCATTTGTACCCTGACGTCCTGATGTCAGTCAAATGCGCCTTGACCGACGTCAGCCTTATACTTTGATATTCTGGCCGACCAAGGACAGCGGACTACCCAAGTGTAAGGACTGCAGCAATGTGGATCTTCGAACATCTACATTTATGGTAGGTACAAAACTGTACTTTCTACAGGCCTTGACAAGCCCCCCTTTCAAGCCAGCGGCTACGGCTGATCTTAAATACCTCTCTTGGAAGATAGCCTTCTTGGTGGCCATTACTTCAGCTAAAAAGGTCTCTGAGCTTCAGGCTCTCTGTGTCAAACCGCCATATTTGGCCTTCCATCAGGATAGAGTTTACCTCAGGATCAATCCGTCCTTTCTGCCTAAGGTATCTTCGGAAGCTAATATTAATTAATCTATTAATCTTCCCGTGTTCTTTCCCAACTATCAGAACAAAGGAGAGTACAAACTGCATTCTTTGGATGTGCACAGACAATTACGCTTTTATATTCATCGAACTGCTGGTCATAGGCAGTCTGACCAGTTGTTTGTCTCCTTTGCCAAAACCAATTTAGGCAAGTCAGTTTCTAAAGTTACCCTGTCACGGTGGATAGGTAGATGTATCCTCTTGGCATATCAGAGTTCGGGAAGGCCTGCACCTCAGGGAGTCCGTGCTCATTCTACTAGGGCCGTCGCTACTTCGGCGGCTTTTAGATCTAGGGTCCCCTTGGATGATATTTGTTCCGCAGCCACTTGGGCTTCATCTCATACCTTTATCAGCCATTACAAACTGGATGTTGTCTCCAGAGGTAGGGCGTCCTTTGGCTCTGCAGTGCTCCGGAATATTCTTCCATAACGGCCACCCAGGATTCAGGTAGCTAGGGACTCTGTCCCAAAGGTTGCTGACAAATGAAGTGCCTACTTCAGATTAAGAAGTTATGTACTCACCATAACGTTCCATCTGAGTAGGTATCTTCATTTGTCTGCAACCATCCCCCCCTGCTTCCCCCTGACCAATATGATTCTGTTTAGGATCTGTCTTAGATAAGCCCCTTCCGGGGCACAGTAACAGTTGTTATATCGGGCAAACTTGATCTGAGGTCAGTCAGGGTTGGCAGGGGATTATGGGTAAAGGGAGGAGCTAGGAGCTCGGATCCATGCTGTAGTAGAAGTTGCCGGCTCGGATCCGAGATCGGATCTGTATCCCAAAGGTTGCAGACAAATGAAGATACCTACTCAGATGGAGCGTTACGGTGAGTACATAACTTCTTATTACTCTCATTCCCTGCCTACAACAAGAGTTTCGATGGTGGGCAAAGGCTTGTCACCAGAACAAGGGACAGCCATTCACATTACCTCCAGCCAGGCAGACACTAACAACAGATGCATCAGACTATGCCTGGGGAGCCCACATGTCAGGAAGTTGCATTCAGGGCACATGGTCCTCAAACCAAATCCATCTACATATCAATCAAAAAGAGATGTTAGCTGTTCAAAATGCCCTGACAGCCTTCAAGGACCTACTTCATCCGGGACAACTACTGATAGACAGCATCACGGTCATGTGGTATATAAACAAGCAGGGGGGCACACATTCTTACCCCCTTTGCAGACTAGCCATGACCTTGTGGGACACAGCTTTGACTTACCAAGTACATCTGCAGGCACAATTCCTGCCAGGAAAGGAAAATACTCTGGCAGACGAACTAAGCAGAAACCTCATGGATCCCCACGAGTGGAAGCTGGATCCACAAGTCTTCAGCATGATAACAAGGAAATGGGGATGCCTGGACATAGATCTATTTGCCTCCCCTCTCAATTACCAACTAAAAAGATTCTGCACAAGGACTTATCACAGACAAGCATGGAAAGTGGACGCCCTATCTTTCATCTGGAAAAACTTATCCATATATGCCTTTCCTCCACTGCTTCTCCTCCCCAAGGTGCTCCTAAGGGTCAGACAGGAGAAGCCAAAGATAATACTGATTGCCCCAGACTGGCCACGCCAGTACCAGTATCCAATACTAAGGAACTTATCTGTATACCCAGCTTGGACCTTACCTCATAAACCTCGACTACTGTCCCAGCAAAACAATCAGATCATACACAGCCAACTCAGGACATTAAACTTGGCAGCATGGCGGATAATGTAGTAATACAAAAAACACCTTTCAGTAAAGCTGTGATGGATGTCATTCTGGAAGCCAGAAGGCCTAGTACTAGAAAGTCTTATGCTGGAAAATGGAAGAGATTCTGTGCCTGGAACCAGGCACAAGGAACTGCTACAGCAGTACCAAATATTCCTCAGATATTGCAGTACTTAACTGAGATGCTGGACAAAGGCCTATCTTTTTCATCAATTAAAATTCATACCTCTGCCATTTTGGCTCATTACAATACAGAGCCACCACTCTTTTTTCACCCTTTATTAAGGCAGTACCTCAGAGGAGCCAAACATTTAAGGCCCCCAAGGAGACTTACCAATACCTGCATGGGACCTCAACTATGTCTTGGAAAAGCTCACCCTGCCTCCTTTTAAGCCAGCTGGTACTGCTGATATGAAGTTTTTATCTTGGAAAACAGCTCTGCTCTTAGCAATTACTTCTGAAAGACGAGTTTCAGAGCTACAGGCGCTCATGGCTGTGGAGCCTTTCATCATTTTTCATCCAGACAGGGTCTCCCTGAGGACAAACCCAACATTTATGCCTAAAGTAGTGTCCAGTGTGGCTCTTAACCAAGCTATACATCTGCCAACCTTTTAGCCAAATCCACAGAACAAGGGGGAGAGACTTCTGCATTCTTTGGACGTTCACAAACAGCTTAGATTCTACTTGGACAGAACCAAAGCTTTCAGGAAGACAGAGCAATTACTAGTGGCATATGCTGCAGGATCACAAGGAAAGCATATCTCAAAGCAGACTATTTCTAAGTGGTTAGGCCACTGCATTCGTTTCTGCTACTTACACCATTGCAAGCCAGTGCCTAAGGGCATTAGGCCTCATTCCACCAGAGCTGCAGCCACCTCAACAGCCTTTCTCAGGGGAGTGCCAACCAGAGACATTTTAGAGGCGGCTACTTGGAGTTCAGTGCACACCTTTACAAAGCATTATCATCCGCCACTCTACTCTAAATCCAGGGCAGGCTTTGCCAATGCAGATGTTCATCGTGCATACAGCTGCAGTCATAACAGATGGGTTTTCCTGCCGTCAGGCGGGTCCTCGGTCGGCCGAATTCCAAAGTCTAGGTCCGGTGTCAGTTGTTGTCGCTTCTTCCCTGACGTCAGTGTGACAGGGGTATAAAAGAACCAGCCGACGCCATTTTCTTCAGTCTTTCTTGCCGCGCAGTGCCCGAAGCAGAAGCAGTTCGCAAGTGCCGGTCGGCCAGCTCCTGAGATTACGAATATTTTGCAACCGAAGTCTTCTTGAAAGCTAAGTACCCCGTTGGGGAAACTTTTCTTGCCTCAGACCGATGTCAGACAAAGTTAATAATTGCATTTCATGTGGGAAGCAAATACCGCATAAGGATTTTCATTCCCTCTGCATTCCTTGCCTAGGCCCAGACCACGACGTCTCAGCCTGTCGTTTTTGTGCTACATTCAACAGACGCACCATTAAGCATCGGGCGAAGTTCGCCCAACACTATTTTGGCAAAAAATTTAATTACATTATGTCGTCGGATATTCCGACTCCAGTTTTGAGTAAAAAACGCAAAGATAAGGACCAACATACGAGGTCCGTGGCTTCTACCGACACCACGCCAAAGCCGACTACAGGTGGTCCGGTTCTCCGTGAGGTGCCTACGCAGCCCCTGACTACTGACGACACTTCATTGGCGGTGTCTACTGTACCCAAGGTCGCAGGCTCTTCGGCCCACACCCCGACTATTGATACCGAAGCCACACTTGGCGGTGAAACTCAGAGTTTAGACAGGTCTGCCACCTCTCAAGGTGTCTTCAGACCTTCCTCTTCTTTTTCCATCAAGACTTTCACTAAGTCTAAAGCAGCCATACATACTAAGAGACGAGCTCCTCAGGGCCCTTCTCAAGGCCCCATGCCTAAAAACCAGATGCTCAAAATGGCTGAGGGTTTGATTACTCTTATCAGGGGTTCTCAACCCCCCCCCCCGGACAAAAGGCCCAGAGTGGAGGAAGAATCCCCCTCTTCGGACCAGGCCTCCATTATTTCAGAGCATTCTGATGACCAGGAACATTCATACTCCCCTTTTGAAGATTCTGATGCAGAGGAGTCCATTCCCTCTGTCTCCCCCCCTGAGGATTACTGTTTTGGGGAAACCTTGCAACCTTGAGGGAACACTTCCACTGGGAAGACCAAGAGTACTCAGACTCCAAGAAAAGGCCCAGACTCTTTACCTCCAGCCCCAGTCAAGCCTGACAGGTATTACCGGGTTCCTGACTCACACCAATTCCTATACAAAAGCCATGCGGCTGACCCAGAAACTATCTCACAGGGCCCCAAGGGAATTAAGGCCTCCACTGCTAAAAATCCATTACCTTCAGAGAGAGATTCCAGAGCTTTAGAAAGGTGGGGGAAAAAGGTATACACCTCGGCCACCTTAACCATGAGGGCATTAAACTGCCAGTTCCATATGTTAAAGTACCAACAGTTTCTGTTATCACAGTTGAGAAGCAAAATGTCACAACCTGAACAACCAGACTTGAAGGAGTTGCAGGATTTGATGCATAGTGCAGAACAAGTGGGTAAACATACCTTGCAATGTGGTTTTGATGCTTTAGAGGCCTCATGTAAAGCTGCTGTTACAGGATCAGTCATCGTGACATGCCTGGCTCAAAGAGCAAACCTTACCAGATCATGTCAAAGCTAAATTACTAGATGCCCCTCTGCAAAAAGATGTATTATTTGGTGTTAAAGCTGAGGAGGTATTAAAGAAAATGGAGGAAAAGGCTAAATCAATGCAAACAGTGAAAGATTTCCTACAGGTACAACCTCCACGTTTCAGTAGAAATTGGCCTTCCAAAAATTGGTCCTTTCCAGCCACAGACAGACCCCAAAGAGGTAGATACAGGCGCCCGTGGGGCAGAGGGCAATCTCAAGGATCATTTAGAGGCAGACAATGGCAAGCTCCTACACAAAGAGGTGGTGAGGATAGTTCACAGCCATTCAAAAAGCAGACCCAATGACTTTCTCCTTTGCATGCCAAGCAAGGCTGAAATGGCAGCACCTTTAGGCGGAAAACTGGCATTATTTTCGAAAAATTGGCATATTGTCACAAAAGACAAATGGATCCTGGACATTATAAACAAAGGCTACAGATTCCATTTTCACACCCTTCCAAAAATGAGAGGCATGCCAAACCTGCCACACAATCAAAGGGCAGAGGCACAAAAACAAATTTCAGATCTCATGGACATGAAAGCTATTCAAGAGGTACCTACACAAGAACAAGGTCAAGGTTTTTACTCCAGACTATTCCTGGTACCAAGGAAGGGAAAAAATTGGAGACCTATTTTGGACCTATCCATCCTAAACACATCTTTACTCGTGCCAAAATTCAAGATGCTCACATTACTGCAGCTTCTTCCCATGCTGGGCAAGGAGACTTGGCTGCTAACATTGGACCTCAAGGAGGCATATCTGCATGTCCCAATCAGACAAGATTGCAGAAGATACCTCAGATTTCTTTCAGGTTCAACCCATTATCAATTCTCTGCATTGCCCTTTGGCTTATCTACTGCGCCCAGAGTATTCGCAAAATGCCTGGCATCAGTAATTGCCTACTGCAGACTTCGAGGGATACAAATATACCCATATTTGGACGACTGCCTGATCCAAGCGGACAGCAAGCACATACTTCTGAAACATCTGGCTTTTGTAATAATGTTGTTGAATTCTCTGGGATACACAGTCAACAAAAAGAAATCAAGGCTAATACCCTCTCAAACAATAATTTTCCTGGGTGCCAACTTGGACACAAACACCTAGATAGCCTACCTCACGCCAGAGAAACAGGGGCAACTAACTCAATACTTCAGAAAACTAGCAAATTTCACCAGGCTGACTGCAAGGAAAATCCTGCAGGCTCTGGGATTCATGGCATCTTGCATCCTACTAATCCCATGTGCAAAGCTGCATGTGAGGAAACTTCAATGGTACCTGAAAAACCTATGGTCTCAACACAGCCACAGTTTGGAAACAATAATACCACTGATTCCATGTCTTCAAAAGGAATTTTTGTGGTGGGCTCAAGCATGCCAAAGAAACACAGGTCTCCCATTCTGCAAGCCTCAAGCAAATCAAGTCATCACAACAGACGCTTCGGACTACGCCTGGGGGCTGCACATGACAGATCGGTGCATTCAGAGCAAATGGTCCCAAAAAGAAAAGCACCTACACATCAATCAAAAGGAAATGCTAGCAGTAATAAATGCTATTATAGCTTTCAAAAACCTTCTGCATCCAGGTCAACTATTGATAAGGACAGACAACACCACAGTAATGTGATACATAAACAAACAGGGAGGAACACATTCATACCCCCTATGCAGGCGGGCCATGTCTCTGTGGAACATGGCTCTGGAATTACAAATCGAACTTCAAGCACAGTACTTGCCAGGCAAGGAAAACACGCTGGCAGACAACCTAAGCAGAAATGTGACAGATCCACACGAATGGAAGTTGCATCCTCAAGTTTTTACAGAGATAATTCAAGCATGGGGAAGGCCAGACATAGATCTCTTTGCCTCCCACAAAAATCACCAATTGGCAAAATTCTGCTCAAGGACCTTTCATCCACAGGCCTGGTGAGTGGACGCACTCTTTCAGTTGGACAACAATGACAGTTTATGCCTTTCCACCTCTTCCTCTGCTGCCCAAAGTTCTATTAAAAACCAGAGCAGACAGACCAAAGATGATTCTCATTGCTCCAGACTGGCCAAGACAACACTGGTACCCACTCCTGAGGGGCCTGCCGCATTCCCCACCATGGATCCTGCCTCTAATGCCTCTTCTTCTGACTCAGCACAGCTTCAAAACTCTTCACAGTCAGCTGAAAACACTCAATCTGGCCGCATGGAAGATTCCTTAACTTCACAATAGACCCTACTCTCCAAGGAGGTGCAGGATGTCATTTTGGAGGCCAGAAGGCCTTCTAGAAAAGCTTACTCAGCAAAATGGAAATGGTTTTGTGCCTGGAATGAGAAAAAGGGCCAGAATCCTGGAATACTGAATTTACCTCAAATATTACAGTATCTAGCTGAGATGCTAAGCAGTGGACTTTCATTCTCCTCCATCAAAATCCATGCCTCAGCCATTTCTGTAGAATACAACACTGATCCTCCTCTATTCTCTCACCCCCTGTTAAAACAGTTCCTCAGAGGGGCTAAGAATATAAAACCCCCAAGGAAACAACCAGTACCTGCTTGGGACCTCAGTTTAATTCTAGAAAAACTGACCTTGCCTCCTTTTGAGCCAGCTGCCTCAACAGAACTGCAGTATTTGTCCTGGAAAACAGCCTTCGTTCTGGCTATCACCTCAGCTCGCAGGGTATCCGAACTACAAGCCCTCATGGCTGTGCAGCCTTTCATCATTTTCCATCAGGACAGAGTTTCCTTACGAACCAATCCGTCCTTTATGCCAAAGGTGGTATCCAGGGTAGCTTTGAATCAGGCTATCCACTTACCTACCTTTTACCCTAATCCTCAAAACAAAGGGGAGAGACTACTACATTCCTTGGACATCCACAGACAGCTGTGTTATTATTTGGACAGAACAAAGCCTTTCAGAAAATCAGAGCAACTCTTTGTGTCCTATGCTACAGGAGCTCAAGGGAAGCCAATTTCCAAACAGACAATCTCAAAATGGATAGCCCACTGCATACGCTTTTGTTACTCTTTTTATGGTAAAACTGTACTTGCAGGCATCAGACGTCACTCCACAAGGGCCACAGCTACCTCTGCAGCTTTCCTCAGAGGGGTTCCTACCAAAGATATTTTGGAAGCAGCCACTTGGAGTTCTGTGCATACCTTCTCCAAGCACTATCACCTACCATTATACTCCAAAACTAGAGCAGGCTTTGCCACTGCAGTCTTGCAGGGCATCCTGGCTCCTCCTAGTTCCATCTAGTGCCTACCACCCCTTTTTTAGCTTTGGGATTCTACCCATCTGTTATGACTGCAGCTGTATGCACGATGAATATAGTACAGTTTTGTACCTACCATAAATGTAGATGTTCGAGTGCTAATACAGCTGCAGTCCAGGTTTCCCTCCCTCCTTTCCCCTCTTAGGTCAGGCCTATTGGCTAACACCTCCTCATACAACCTGATTGGGGTATTCATTTATGGTGTATTTGCTTGCAACTACTGTTTTTTTTTATTATATTGCATTACATTATTACATAAATTTATGTATTGCCTTCCTTCTGGGGGCACCTGACATCTGGGGCAAGAAAAACTGAAGAAAATGGCGTCGGCTGGTTCTTTTATACCCCTGTCGCACTGACGTCAGGGAAGAAGCGACGACAACCAACGCCGGACCTAGACTTTGGAATTCGGCCGACCGAGGACCTGCCTGACGGCAGGAAAACCCATCTGTTATGACTGCAGCTGTATTAGCAATTAGCACTCGAACGTCTACATTTATGGTAGGTACAAAACTGTACTTTCTGCAGGGCCTCATAACTGCTCCTACTGCTATCTAGTTTCAGCCTCCCAACCATAGCTTTGGGACTCTACCCAAATGTAATGACTGCAACAGTGAAACACGAAAACATAGTACAGTTGTGTACACTTATAATAAATGTAGAAAATAGATGTTCGAGTGTATTCACTGTTGCAGTCCAGGTTACCCACCTGCCTTCCCCCTTTTTTCTTTTGGATCTTATCTTTCCTTCTCTGATTTATACTACCTATGTGGTGTATTTGCTTATAGATGAAGGTAAAATTTATATTGGTGTATTTCTGTATATTTATATATATATATATATATATATATATAAAGTTTGGCTACCCTTTTTGGGGGCACCTGACATTTGGGGCAAGAAAAACTAGAAAATGGCGTCGGCTGCTTCTTTTATACCCCAGACGACCTGACGTCAGGGAAGGGGCGATAGCAGCCGACGCAGGACCCAAGACTTAGGAATTCAGGCCGGCTGAGGGCAACCTGCCAGCAGGATTACCCAAATGTGATGACTGCAACAGTGAATTCACTCGAACATCTACATTTATGGTAAGTGTACACAACTGTACTTTGCTGTTACTACTGATAGAAGAATATCAGAGTTACAGGGCTTATCTTGCAAGCCTTCTTACCTAATCTTTCATAAGGACAGTGTGTCTTTGCGAATAAATTCTTCCTTTTTACTGAAAGTAGTATCTGACATTAATAACAATCAAACTGTACAACTTCTAGTATTTTTTCCCAAATTTTCAAACAAAGACGAATACTGTCTGCATTTGCTAGATGTTCACACGTATTTAAATTTTTACCTTCAGAGAACAAAGGAATTCAGAAAATCTGGTCAGCTATTGGTTTCATTCTCTCCTACTGCTCTGGGCAAACCAGATGTTCTTCGTCTCACATTGCTGCAGTCATAACCTGTGGGTAGTCTGCTGTCCTCAGTCGGCCCGAATACCAAAGAGCTAGTCTGGCGTCGGTCATTGTCGCTCAGAGCTGACGTCAGTACGTAGAAGTACTAAAGCGCATGACCGACGCCATATCCTCAGTCTTTCTTGCCGTGTGGTCCGAAGCAGAAGCAGCGTTTGCAAGTGCCGTTCGGCGTTCTGAAATTTTCATTTATCGAGTTTCAGACCGAAGACCAAGTTGGGCTAAGTACCCCGTTGGGGAAATTTTTGTCTTTTCTTGCCTCAGTTATCCGGATGTCAGAAAAAGTTAATAATTGCATTTCTTGTGGGAAACAGATACCTCATAGGGATTATCATTCTTTCTGTATTCCTTGCTTAGGGCCTGAGCACAACGTAGTCGGGTGTCGCTTTTGTGCTAGATTTAATAAGCGCACCATTAAACGGAGATTAGATTGTGCCAGGCTTGTTTTCGGTAAGCGATGTAACTATAACATGCCGTCGGATCCTCCGGCCCGCTACCGCTAAAAGCGTAAAGACAAATCTTTGAGGTCTAAACGGATGAGTTGTCCGTTCGGACGCCGGTTCTACAGAGCCTCGGTTGAATCTGTGGATCCTGCAGAGGGTTCGGCTGAATCCCAGGGGGAACCTTTACTTTTGCAGGAGTTAGCCTCTCAGGAGGTAGGCCAGGCTGAGGGTGCTTCTCAGGTGTCTGTTGTTCCATCCTTACAAAAGGTTATTAGGCCTTCTACTTCAGTGGCTAAAGGCCATGCTAAGGCCAAACCTGGTCTTGTTGGCCCTGGTCATAGTTCTAGCTCTCCAGCCCCTGTTCCTAAAAAACATATGTTGAAAATGGCAGAGGACTTGATTACTTTGATCAGGGGTTTTATGCCCCCCCCCAGAGAAGAGGCCTAGGGTGGAGGCAGATTTAGAGGGAATGGATCATTCTTCAGACTACTCTGATTCCTCAGCTGAAGAAATTCAGGATTTCCCTTCCTATTCAGATTCGGATGCAGAGGACTCCTGTCCTTCTGCTTCCCCTCCAGAGGATTTTTCTTTTTCTGAGACCTTACATTCCATGAGGGAACATTTCAAGTGGGAAGGTCAGGATTTTTCAGATTCTTGGAAAAGGCTTAGGGAATTTTTGTTTTTGCCTCAGCATAAGCCCTTGGCTATTCCTCCTGTCTTAGACGTTGTTCAGGATGTTTTCTCTGAATCTTCCCTTAATCCTGATTCTTTGCCCCCTGCCCCTGTTAAGCCAGACAGGTATTACAGAGTTCCAGAAGCTCATAAGTATTTGTACAGGAGTCCTAGAGCTGATCCGGGAACTATTATTCAAGGTCCGAAGGGTGTTAGGGCTTCTGTGGCTAAGAATCCAGTTCCTTTGGATAAAGATTCCAGAGCGTTAGATAGGTGGGGGGAAAAAGTGTACACCTCCTCTAAGTTAGCTATGAGGGCTTTGAATTGCCAATTTCATATGCTGAAGTATCAGAACTTTTTGTTAGGCCAATTGAAATCTAAGGTGGATGCTTTATCTGAGGGTATAGAGTGTAAGGAGCTCCAGGAGTTGGTTCATGCATCAGATCAAGTTGGCAAACATTCTTTGCAGTGTGGTTTCGATGCTCTTCAGGCTTCTTCCAAGGTGGCGGCTACAGGTTCAGTTATTCGTAGACACGCCTGGCTTAAAGATCAAAATTTGTCAGAGCATGTTAAAGCTTGGATTTTGGATGCTCCTCTTCAATCTGAAGTACTTTTTGGTCCTCCTGTGGAATCAGTTTTGAAAAAGATGGAAGATAAGGCTAATTCTATGCAGACGGTCAAGGATTTTCTGCAGGTGCAGCCCCCTAAGTTTAGTAGGAATTGGCCTGCTAGGGGATGGTCTTATCCTTCTTCGGACTATCAGTCTAAGGGCAGGTCTAGACGTGGTAGAGGCAGGGCTCACGCTCAGGGTTCTTTCAGACCTAGGACTTGGAGTTCTCCTGCACAGTCTTCTGGTGAGGGCAGGGGTCAGCCCTTTCGTAAACAGACCCAATGACCTGTATCTTCAGCTGCCAGACCCTTCTTTACTGGCAGCTCCTCTAGAAGGAAAGTTGGGACTTTTCAAACAAAGCTGGCATTTGGTCACCCAGGACAAATGGGTGTTGGCTATAATAAATCGAGGTTACAAGTTTTATTTTCACACTTTTCCTCCTTTCCAAGGCATGCCGGATGTGCCTCCCCAGCAAAGGCTGGAGGCTCAAGAACAAATTTCTTTGCTTTTGCAGATGGGGGCAATTCAGGTGGTCCCTCCGTCAGAAGTAGGCCTAGGATTTTATTCCCGTCTATTCCTAGTGCCAAAGAAAGGAAGCACTTGGAGGCCGATTCTGGATTTGTCCATTCTCAATACCTACCTAGACATTCCAAAGTTCAAGATGTTAACATTGCAACAACTTCTGCCTATGCTAGGCAAAGATCACTGGATGGTAACCCCAAGAGGCCTATCTTCACATCCCTGTCAGGCCCAGCTGCAGGAGATTCCTGAGATTTCGGGCTGGTACTTCTCATTATCAGTTCTCTGCATTGCCCTTTGGTTTATCTACTGCGCCCAGGGAATTCACAAAAGTTGAATACTTCAGACAGAGAGGAATACAAATTTATCCTTATCTGGACGATTGCCTGATTCTTGCTCAAGACAAACACAAGTTACTTCAACATCTACAGTATGTAATGGCAGTTTTAAGGTGCCTAGGGTATTCTGTGAATGAAATAAAGTCCAGTCTAGTGCCCTCTCAGGACATGTGCTTTCTGGGTGTGAGACTGAATACAGCTTCTCAGATGGCGTTTCTGACCCCGGACAAAGAACTCTTCATCTATACTTCCAGCAGTTATCAGTAATGTCCAGGCTGACTGCAAGGACAGTCCTTCAAGCCTTGGGGTTCATGGCATCTTGCATTCTAGTACTTCCCAATGCCAAACTGCATATGAGGAAGCTACAGTGGTATCTCAAAAGTGTGTGGACTCAACACTGCCACGATTTGGACACCGTCATTCGGATTATACCGTGCATCCAGAAGGAATTCTTGTGGTGGGCTCAGGAATGTCACCTAAACAAGGGACTCTCTGTGGCCCGACCAGAGGCGAGTCAGATCCTAACGACGGATGCCTCGGACTTGGCTTGGGGAGCACACTTCAATGGGAAATGGATACAAGACATGTGGCCTCCCAAACTACTACATTTGCATATCAACATGAAGGAAATGTTAGCAGTCCAATTTGCTTTGATGGCCTTCAAGGACCTACTTCAGCTGGGACAGGTGTTGATTCAGACAGACAACACAACAGTCATGCTGTACATCAACAAGCAGGGGGGAACCCATTCCTACCCTCTATGCAGACAAGCAATGATTTTGTGGGAGACTGCTCTGAGTTTGCAAATCAGTCTTCAAGCACGGTTTCTGCCAGGAGCACAGAACTCCCTAGCAGATGTATTGAGCAGGCAAATTGTAGATCCCCACGAGTGGAAACTGGATCCTCAGGTATTCAAACAATTGACCGTGGCTTGGGGAACTCCAGACATAGATCTGTTCGCTTCTCCACTGAATTTTCAACTGCCAAAATTTTGCACAAAGATGTTCCACCCAAATGCTTGGAAAGTGGATGCGCTATCTTTCAGTTGGAACAACCTTCACGTCTATGCTTACCCCCTTCTGCCTCTTCTTCCCAAGGTACTCTTGAAAGTCAGGCGGGACAAGCCTTGCATGATTCTAATAGCACCAGATTGGCCACGTCAGCATTGGTATCCTCTGCTGAGGAGTTTAATTCAGGAGCCTCCTTGGACTTTGCCACAGATTCCTCATTTGTTATCCCAGTCAAACAATCATTTTCTCAATGTCAGGGTGCAGTCCCTGCATCTAACAGCCTGGCATATTCTGTATTAGAGCCAGTGGGGTCTCAGCTTCCTCAACAGGTTTTAAATGTCATTTTGGAAGCCAGGCGGCCTAGTACTCGGAAAGTTTATGCTGATAAATGGAAGAGATTTTTTCTTTGGAGCACAGCAAAGGGCTTTGATGTTTCAGTACCTAATTTGAGTTTTGCACTACAGTATCTTACTGAATTACTGGACAAGGGTTTGTCATTCTCTTCTGTGAAAGTTCATGCTGCAGCCATTTCTGCTCACTATGATTGTGACCCTCCTTTATTTTCTCACCCTTTGTTCAAACAATTTCTTAGAGGGGCAAAAAATATAAGACCCCCACGTAGAGCTCCTACTCCTTCCTGGGATCTCAATTTTGTGTTGGAGAAGCTTACTTTACCTCCTTTTGAACCTGCAGCTATGTCCGAGTTGAAGTTTTTGTCTTGGAAGACTGCTTTTTTGTTGGCCATTACTTCTGCTAGGAGGGTATCTGAATTGCAGGCACTCATGGCAGTTGAACCCTTTCTGATATTCCATAAGGATAGAGTTTCTTTGCGTACTAACCCTACTTTTATGCCTAAAGTGATTTCTAATGTAGCCTTGAACCAGTCTATTCATTTGCCTACTTTTTATGCTGATCCCCAAAATAAGGGGGAAAAAGTCTTGCATTCTTTGGATATCCACAGGCAGTTACGTTACTATTTGAGCAGAACTAAGGAGTTTAGACAGACTCAACAGTTATTTGTTTATTTTGCTTTGGGTTCACAAGGGAAAGCTGTTTCAAAGCAGACTATTTCAAAGTGGATTGGTCAATGTATTGCTTTTTGTTATTCTCATCATGGGAAGAATGTTCCTGCTGGGATCAGACCTCATTCTACTAGGGCTACTGCCACATCTACTGCTTTTTTGAGGGGTGTAGCTACTAAGGATATTTTGGAGGCAGCTACTTGGAGTTCAGTACACACTTTTACTAAGCATTACCATCTCCCTCTTTATTCCAAGTCCAGGGCTGGGTTTGCCACTGCAGTTTTACAGGGCATGTTAGCAGCTCCTAATGCCATTTAGTTTGCCAGCCTCCCTTTTCCTTTGCTTTGGGATTCTACCCACAGGTTATGACTGCAGCAATGTGAGACGAAGAACATAGTACAGTTTTGTACCTACCATAAATGTAGATGTTCGAGGATCTACATTGCTGCAGTCCTATTATCCCTCCCTCCTTCCCCTCTATAGTTTGGGGTTGCTGTGTTTCTTTTTGGGGATATTCTTTATTTCCACACTGGTGGTGGTTGGGTGTTTCCTCATTTGGCTCTGGCCTTCATTTCTAGGCCTTCTGACATCTGGGGCAAGAAGGACTGAGGATATGGCGTCGGTCATGCGCTTTAGTACTTCTACGTACTGACGTCAGCTCTGAGCGACAATGACCGACGCCAGACTAGCTCTTTGGTATTCGGGCCGACAGAGGACAGCGGACTACCCACAGGTTATGACTGCAGCAATGTAGATCCTCGAACATCTACATTTATGGTAGGTACAAAACTGTACTTTTCTAATGCTACTCTGGCTTGATGGCTGAAGGTCTACATAACCTTAATTTATAATAAAAGGAAAGTGCAGCTGCCGGGACCTGTAAAGGCACATTCTACAAGGGCAATAGTCGCTTCCGCAGTCTTCCATGCCAGAGCTTGTTAGATGATATATGTGCAGCGAAAACTTGGGCACCCCACTTACTTTTATTACTCATTACAACTTGGATTTGGTCTCTAGGGGATGAGCATCCTTTGGTTTGATGGTGCTCAGGAATATTCTTCCGTGAGACCTCCCAGGACTTCATTAGCTGGGGAACTCTGTCCCACAGGCAAGGATTAAGTGAAGAGTGACAACAATTGATAAAGAATTATGTCTTCCCATAACATTCTGTCTGTGTTGTTGATCTTCACTTATCCTTGGCATCCCCACCCTCCTTCCCCCTACCTTTCAGGCTTGCTGGTGGAGCAGATGTATCCCAATTTACTGGATTATTCCTGTATTATTACAGATATAGTCTCTGATCTGTTATTTCCTGTCTGTCACTGTTTTATGCAAACTCTACAGAACCAAACCCACAGTCAAGGATAAATGAAGATCGAAAACACAGATGGAACATTATGGTAAGACATAACTTCTTTTTTCTTAACTCTGTACACAGCATTGCCTCTCAAACCAGGCTTTTAGAATGGGAGTGGTTTCTTTTCTGCTGGAGGTGACCTGAGGAGATGCCCTGGGGATTGTCTAGATAGCCGCAGAGTCCCAGCAGTGTTTAGTTGGGCATTTATGTTAGTAAACAAGATCACTTAAGTGAGAATGACAGCTGTACAAAAAAAAAATAAAAGGAAAAAAAAAGGTAGGAATCTGTGTGTTTATATGTCCTTAACAGTTGTTCAGAGTATTCTCCTTGGAGAAAATAGGTGTACTGCTCAATAAGGGTACTACCTATAGATTCCATTGATATATTAGGAAAATGCTGTTGTCATGGAAATACCAAGATGATACCATCTGGAGAGATTGGCTTGCCTGATATGAATCCTAGTGGTGAGTTGTTCTCGGACTTGTGTACTAGATATAGAAATCCACACCAAATGGCAACTGATTAATAAAACATATTTCTTTTATTTCTGCAACTCCAGACAACACTGGCTTTTCACCTTCTGAGGGAGTAAGCTATTCAACAAAATAAGCATTTTTGTTTACCATTTACCACCAGTTAAACCCTGCCTCTTTTTCCATTAAAAGCACAGTAACTTCCAACATAAATATTAATTTATACAATTCAACAGCTATATGACATCCATAATTTAAATTACAATAGAATCTCACTTAACTGGCACCCATGGGGGTTGGTAAATGCCAGATAAGTGTAGTTTCTGGGTGCTTGAAAGCCGCTTTGCGATTTTTGATTGGCTTGTATACCGGCATATGAGCCAATGAAAAATCGTAAAGGGGAGCCTCTTCTGTTCAGTGTGGAACAGTCACATATATACCTTTAATTGTTAAAAGTATCTCCCAGTTAATACATTCTGTCTGTAAATTTTCAACCAAGGGGGTAGATCTACCACCCCAGTACATTCATTTATTGACTGTGTTTGGAGAATCTCGTGGACTACATACAGAGTATCATATGCTTTTCCTATGTGGTTAAGTAAAAAAATATATATTTTTCATTAATATCCTTGGGTACCGGCTCATTTACTTTCTAGTAACTCCAGATCAGTGTGAGAAAGGATGTGAATATTATGATGCACATCTGTTACAGAAATATGTACAAGTGATTCCTCAGGGATTGAGGTTGATGCCTTCCGCACCTTTCTGTGATAAGTACAGTTTGCAGGACATGTGGAAAGTCTCAGTTAAATATACTAAGGGCTGTCTAAACTATTGATACTCTGAAATTAGAAACAAGGGCTTTTTTAGAGAGAAAAAAGGTTGATACTCTGGAGAAGGATGGTGCACGTAAAATGAGAAAGTTATTTTTTTGTTGATCATGAAAGGAATTAAGTGTTCCCCTGGCTTTGAAGAGGACATATCTGTAGAACACAAAATGAAACAATGTGAGAAGAATGTCTTACAGCAGTCCCAGTGGCCAGAAGTCTAAAGAAAATGTTTCCTGTGAGTATTTCATTTTGT